>NW_027436916.1:0-83408 GCF_047716275.1 Strix uralensis
AAGAAGAGAGGAGGAATAGAGAGGGGGAACAGAGAGGTGGAAGAGAGAGGAAGAGGAGAGAGGAGGAAGAGAGAGGAGGAAGAGAGAGGAGTAAGAGAGAGGAAGAGGCTAGAGGGGGAAAAGAGAGGAGGAAGAGAGAGGAGGAAAAGAGAGGAGGAATAGCGAGGAGGGAGAGGGAGAAGAGGAGAATTGAGGAAGAGAGTGGAAAAGGAGAGAGGAGGAGGAGAGAGGAGGAAGAGAGAGGAAGATGAGAGAGGAGGAAGAGAGAGGAAGAGGAGAGAGGAATAAGAGAGAGGAGGTAGAGCGAGGAGGAAGAGAGAGGAGGAAGAGAGAGGAAGAGGAAAGAGGAGGAAGACAGAGGAGGAAAAGGGAGGAGGAATAGAGAGGAAGAGAAGAGAGGATGAAGAGAGAGTAGGAAGAGATAGGAGGAAGAGAGAGGAGGTAGAGAGAGGAGGGAGAGAGAGTGTAGGAGGAGAGAGGAGGAACTGAGAAGAGGAAGAGAGAGGAGGAAAAGAGAGGAGGAAGAGAGAGGAAGAGGAGAGAGTAGGAAGAGAGATGAGGAAGAGGGAGGAAAAATGAGAGAGGAGGAAGAGCGAGGAAAATGAGAGAGGAGGAAGAGGTGGAGGAAAAGAGAGGAGGAAGAGAGAGGAGGATGATAGAGGAGGAAATGAGAGGAGGAAGAGAGAGGAGGAAGAGAGAGGAAGAGGAGAGAGGAGGGAGAGAGAGAGTAGGAGGAGAGAGGAGGAAGAGAGAGGAGGAAGAGAGAGGAGGAAGAGAGAGGAAGAGGAGAGAGGAGGAGGAGAGAGGAGGAAGAGAGAGGAGGAAGAGAGAGGAGGAAAAGAGAGGAGGAAGAGAGAGGAGGAAGAGAAGGAAAAATAGAGAGGAGGAAAAGAGAGGAAGAAGAGAGAGGGGGAAGAGAGAGGAGGAAGAGAGAGGAGGAAAAGAGAGGAGGAAGAGAGAGGAGGAAGAGAGTGGAGGAAGAGAGAGGGGGAAGAGAGAGGAGGAAGAGAGAGGAGGAAGAGAAGGAAAAATAGAGAGGAGGAAAAGAGAGGAGGAAGAGAGAGGGGGAAGAGAGAGGAGGAAGAGAGAGGAAGAGGAGAGAGGAGGAAGAGAGAGGAGGAAGAGAGAGGAAAATGAGAGAGGAGGAAGAGAGAGGAAAAGGAGAGAGGAGGAAGAGGTGGAGGAAAAGATAGAAGGAAGAGAGAGGAGGAAGAGAGAGGAGGAAGAGAGAGGAGGAAGAGAGAGGAAGAGGAGAGAGGAGGAAGAGTGAGGAAAAGAAGAGAGGAGGAATAGAGAGGGGGAAGAGAGAGGAGGAGGAGAGAGGAGGAAAAGAGAGGAGGAAGAGAGAGGAGGAAGAGACAGGAGGAAGAGAGAGGAGGAAGAGAGAAGAAGAGGAGAGAGGAGGAGGAGAGAGGAGGAAGAGAGAGGAAGAGGAGAGAGGAGGAAGGGTGATGAGGAAGAAAGAGGAAAAGAAGAGAGGAGGAGGAGAGAGGAGGAAAAGAGAGGAATGGGAGAGAGGAGGAAAAGAGAGGAGGAAGAGCGAGGAGGAAGAGAGAGGAGGAAGAGAGAGGAAGAGGAAAGAGGAGGAAGACAGAGGAGGAAGAGAGAGGAGGAAGAGCGAGGAGGAAGAGAGAGGAGGAAGAGAGAGGAAGAGGAAAGAGGAGGAAGACAGAGGAGGAAAAGGGAGGAGGAACAGAGAGGAAGAGAAGAGAGGATGAAGAGAGAGTAGGAAGAGATAGGAGGAAGAGAGAGGAGGTAGAGAGAGGAGGGAGAGAGAGTGTAGGAGGAGAGAGGAGGAACTGAGAAGAGGAAGAGAGAGGAGGATGATAGAGGAGGGAAATGAGAGGAGGAAGACAGAGGAGGAAGAGAGAGGAAGAGGAGAGAGGAAGAGGAGATAGGAGAAAGAGAGAGGAGGAAGAGAGAGGAGGAAGAGAGAGGAGGAAGAGAGAGGAAGAGGAGAGAGAAGGAGGAGAGAGGAGGAAGAGAGAGGAGGAAGAGAGAGGAGGAAAAGAGAGGAGGAAGAGAGAGGAGGAAGAGAGAGGGGGAAGAGAGAGTAGGAAGAGAGAGGAGGAAGAGAAGGAAAAATAGAGAGGAGGAAAAGAGAGGAAGAAGAGAGAGGGGAAGAGAGAGGAGGAAGAGAGAGGAGGAAAAGAGAGGAGGAAGAGAGAGGAGGAAGAGAGTGGAGGAAGAGAGAGGGGGAAGAGAGAGGAGGAAGAGAGAGGAGGAAGAGAAGGAAAAATAGAGAGGAGGAAAAGAGAGGAGGAAGAGAGAGGGGGAAGAGAGAGGAGGAAGAGAGAGGAAGAGGAGAGAGGAGGAAGAGAGAGGAGGAAGAGAGAGGAAAATGAGAGAGGAGGAAGAGAGAGGAAAAGGAGAGAGGAGGAAGAGGTGGAGGAAAAGATAGAAGGAAGAGAGAGGAGGAAGAGAGAGGAGGAAGAGAGAGGAGGAAGAGAGAGGAAGAGGAGAGAGGAGGAAGAGTGAGGAAAAGAAGAGAGGAGGAATAGAGAGGGGGAAGAGAGAGGAGGAGGAGAAAGGAGGAAAAGAGAGGAGGAAGAGAGAGGAGGAAGAGACAGGAGGAAGAGAGAGGAGGAAGAGAGAAGAAGAGGAGAGAGGAGGAGGAGAGAGGAGGAAGAGAGAGGAAGAGGAGAGAGGAGGAAGGGTGATGAGGAAGAAAGAGGAGAAGAAGAGAGGAGGAGGAGAGAGGAGGAAAAGAGAGGAATGGGAGAGAGTAGGAAAAGAGAGGAGGAAGAGCGAGGAGGAAGAGAGAGGAGGAAGAGAGAGGAAGAGGAAAGAGGAGGAAGACAGAGGAGGAAAAGGGAGGAGGAACAGAGAGGAAGAGAAGAGAGGATGAAGAGAGAGGAGGAAGAGAGAGGATGAAGAGAGAGGAGGAAGAGAGAGGAGGAAGAGAGAGGAGGAAGAGCGAGGAGGAAGAGAGAGGAGGAAGAGAGAGGAAGAGGAAAGAGGAAGAAGACAGAGGAGGAAAAGGGAGGAGGAACAGAGAGGAAGAGAAGAGAGGATGAAGAGAGAGGAGGAAGAGAGAGGAGGAAGAGAGAGGAAGAGGAGAAAGGAGGAAGAGAGAGAAGAAGAGAGAGGCGGAAGAGAGAGAAGGATGATAGAGGAGGAAATGAGAGGAGGAAGAGAGAGGAGGAAGAGAGAGGAGGAAGAGAGAGGAGGAAGAGAGAGGAGGGAGAGAGAGAGTAGGAGGAGAGAGGATGAAGAGAGAGGAGGAAGAGAGAGGAGGAAGTGAGAGGAGGAAAACAGAGGAGGAAGAGATAGGAAGAGGAGAGAGGAGGAAGGGTGATGAGGAAGAAAGAGGAAAAGAAGAGAGGAGGAGGAGAGAGGAGGAAAAGAGAGGAATGGGAGAGAGTAGGAAAAGAGAGGAGGAAGAGAGAGGAGGAAGAGAGAAGAAGAAGAGAGAGGAGGAAGAGAGAGGAGGAAGAGCGAGGAGGAAGAGAGAGGAGGAAGAGAGAGGAAGAGGAAAGAGGAGGAAGACAGAGGAGGAAAAGGGAGGAGGAACAGAGAGGAAGAGAAGAGAGGATGAAGAGAGAGGAGGAAGAGAGAGGAGGAAGAGAGAGGAGGAAGAGAGAGGAAGAGGAGAGAGGAGGAAGAGAGAGGATGAAGAGTGAGGAAGAGGAGAAAGGAGGAAGAGAGAGAAGAAGAGAGAGGCGGAAGAGAGAGAAGGATGATAGAGGAGGAAATGAGAGGAGGAAGAGAGAGGAGGAAGAGAGAGGAGGAAGAGAGAGGACGAAGAGAGAGGAGGGAGAGATAGGAAGAGGAGAGAGTAGGAAGAGAGAGGAGGAAGAGACAGGTAAATGACAGAGGAGGAAGAGAGAGAAGGATGATAGAGGAGGAAATGAGAGGAGGAAGAGAGAGGAGGAAGAGAGAGGAGGAAGAGAGAGGAGGAGGAGAGAGGAGGAAAAGAGAGGAGGAAGAGAGAGGAGGAAGAGAGAGGAGGAAGAGAGAGGAAGAGGAGAGAGGAAGAGGAGAGAGGAGGAGGAGAGAGGAGGAAGAGAGAGGAGTAAGAGAGAGGAGGAAAAGAGAGGAGGAAGAGAGAGGAGAAAGAGAGAGGAGGAAGAGAGAGGGGGAAGAGTGAGGAGGAAGAGAGAGGAGGAATAGAAGGAAAAATAGAGAGGAGGAAAAGAGAGGAGGAAGAGAGAGGGGGAAGAGAGAGGAGGAAGAGAGAGGGGGAAGAGAGAGGAGGAAAAGAGAGGAGGAAGAGAGAGTAAGAGGAGAGAGGAGGAAGAGTGAGGAAAAGAAGAGAGGAGGAATAGAGAGGGGGAAGAGAGGGGAGGAAGAGAGAGGAAGAGGAGAGTGGAGGAAGAGAGAGGAGGAACAGAGAGGAAGAGGCTAGAGGAGGAAAAGAGAACAGGAAGAGAGAGGAGGAAAAGAGAGGAGGAAGAGAGAGGACGGAGAGGGAGAAGAGGAGAAATGAGGAAGAGAGAGGAAAAGGAGAGAGTAGGAATACAGCAGAGGAAGAGAGAGGAGGAAGAGAGAGGAGGATGGAGAGGAGGAAAAGATAGGAGGAAGAGAGAGGTGGAAGAGAGAGGAGCAAGAGAGAAGAAGAGGAGAGAGGAGGAAGAGAGAGAAGGAAGAGAGAGGAAGAGGAAAGAGGAGGAAGACATAGGAGGAAAAGGGAGGAGGAACAGAGAGGAAGAGGAGAGAGGATGAAGAGAGAGGAGGAAGAGAGAGGAGGAAGAGAGAGTAGGGAGAGAGAGTGTAGGAGGAGAGAGGAGGAAGAGAGAGGAGGAAGAGTGAGGAGGAAAAGAGAGGAGGAAGAGAGAGGAAGATGAGAGAGTAGGAAGAGAGAGGAGGAAGAGAGAGGAAAATGAGAGAGGAGGAAGAGGTGGAGGAAAAGAGAGAAGGAAGAGAGAGGAAGAGGAGAGAGGAGGAAGAGAGAGGAGGAAGAGAGAGGAAGAGGAGAGAGAAGGGAGAGGAAAAGAAGAGAGGAGGAATAGAGAGGGGGAAGAGAGAGGAGGAAAAGAGAGGAGGAATAGAGACGAGGGAGAGGGAGAAGAGGAGAATTGAGGAAGAGAGAGGAAAAGGAGAGAGGAGGAGGAGAGAGGAGGAAGAGAGAGGAAGAGGAGAGAGGAATAAGAGAGAGGAGGTAGAGCGATGAGGAAGAGAGAGGAGGAAGAGAGAGGAAGAGGAAAGAGGAGGAAGACAGAGGAGGAAAAGGGAGGAGGAACAGAGAGGAAGAGAAGAGAGGATGAAGAGAGAGGAGGAAGAGATAGGAGGAAGAGAGAGGAGGTAGAGAGAGGAGGGAGAGAGAGTGTAGGAGGAGAGAGGAGGAACTGAGAAGAGGAAGAGAGAGGAGGAAAAGAGAGGAGGAAGAGAGAGGAAGAGGAGAGAGTAGGAAGAGACAGGAGGAAGAGGGAGGAAAATGAGAGAGGAGGAAGTGCGAGGAAAATGAGAGAGGAGGAAGAGGTGGAGGAAAAGAGAGGAGGAAGAGAGAGCAGGAAGAGAGAGGAGGAAGAGAGAGGAGGAAGAGAGAGTAGGGAGAGAGAGTGTAGGAGGAGAGAGGAGGAAGAGAGAGGAGGAAGAGTGAGGAGGAAAAGAGAGGAGGAAGAGAGAGGAAGATGAGAGAGTAGGAAGAGAGAGGAGGAAGAGAGAGGAAAATGAGAGAGGAGGAAGAGAGAGGAAAAGGAGAGAGGTGGAAGAGGTGGAGGAAAAGAGAGAAGGAAGAGAGAGGAAGAGGAGAGAGGAGGAAGAGAGAGGAGGAAGAGAGAGGAAGAGGAGAGAGGAGGGAGAGAGAAAGTAGGAGGAGAGAGGAGGAAGAGAGAGGAGGAAGAGAGAGGAGGAAGAGAGAGGAAGAGGAGAGAGGAGGAGGAGAGAGGAGGAAGAGAGAGGAGGAAAAGAGAGGAGGAAGAGAGAGGGGGAAGAGAGAGGAGGAAGAGAGAGGAGGAAGAGAGAGGAAGAGGAGAGAGGAGGAAGGGTGATGAGGAAGAAAGAGGAAAAGAAGAGAGGAGGAGGAGAGAGGAGGAAAAGAGAGGAAGAGGAGAGAGGAGGAAGAGAGAGGATGAAGAGTGAGGAAGAGGAGAAAGGAGGAAGAGAGAGAAGAAGAGAGAGGCGGAAGAGAGAGAAGGATGATAGAGGAGGAAATGAGAGGAGGAAGAGAGAGGAGGAAGAGAGAGGAAGAGGAGAGAGGAGGAGGAGATAGGAGAAAGAGAGGAGTAAGAGAGAGGAGGAGGAGAGAGGATGAAAAGAGAGGAGGAAGAGAGAGGAGGAAGAGAGAGGAGGAAGAGAGAGGAGGAAGAGAGAGGAAGAGGAGAGAGGAGGGAGAGAGAGAGTAGGAGGAGTGAGGAGGAAGAGAGAGGAGGATGAGAGAGGAGGAAGAGTGAGGAAGAGGAGAGAGGAGGAGGAGAGAGGAGGAAGAGAGAGGATGAAGAGAGAGGAGGAAGAGAGAGGAGGAAGAGAGAGGAGGAAGAGAGAGGGGGAAGAGTGAGGAGGAAGAGAGAGGAGGAAGAGAAGGAAAAATAGAGAGGAGGAGAAGAGAGGAGGAAGAGAGAGGGGGAAGAGAGAGGAGGAAGAGAGAGGGGGAAGTGAGGGGAGGAAAAGAGAGGAGGAAGAGAGAGGAGGAAGAGAGAGGAAGAGGAAAGAGGAGGAAGACAGAGGAGGAAAAGGGAGGAGGAACAGAGAGGAAGAGAAGAGAGGATGAAGAGAGAGGAGGAAGAGAGTGGAGGAAGAGAGAGGAGGAAGAGAGAGGAGGAAGAGAGAGGAAGAGGAGAGAGGAGGAAGAGAGAGGATGAAGAGTGTGGAAGAGGAGAAAGGAGGAAGAGAGAGGAGGAAGAGAGAGGAGGAAGAGAGAGGAGGAAGAGAGAGGAAGAGGAGAGAGGAGGAGGAGAGAGGAGGAAGAGAGAGGAGGAAGAGAGAGGAGGAAAAGATAGGAGGAAGAGAGAGGTGGAAGAGAGAGGAGCAAGAGATAGGAAGAGGACAGAGGAGGAAGAGAGAGGAGGAAAAGAGAGGAAGAGGAAAGAGGAGGAAGACAGAGGAGGAAAAGGGAGGAGGAACAGAGAGGAAGAGGAGAGAGGATGAAGAGAGAGGAGGAAGAGAGAGGAGGAAGAGAGAGTAGGGAGAGAGCGTGTAGGAGGAGAGAGGAGGAAGAGAGAGGAGGAAGAGTGAGGAGGAAAAAAGAGGAGGAAGAGAGAGGAAGATGAGAGAGTAGGAAGAGAGAGGAGGAAGAGAGAGGAAAATGAGAGAGGAGGAAAGAGAGGAAAAGGAGAGAGGAGGAAGAGGTGGAGGAAAAGAGAGAAGGAAGAGAGAGGAAGAGGAGAGAGGAGGAAGAGAGAGGAGGAAGAGAGAGGAAGAGGAGAGAGGAGGAAGAGAGAGGAAAATAAGAGAGGAGGAATAGAGAGGGGGAAGAGAGAGGAGGAAGAGAGAGGAAGAGGAGAGAGTAGGAACAGAGAGGAGGAAGAGAGAGGAGGAAGAGAGAGGAGGAAGAGAGAGGAAGTTGAGAGAGGAGGAAGAGAGAGGAGGAAGAGCGAGGAGGAAGAGAGAGGAGGAAGAGGAAAAAGGAGGAAGACAGAGGAGGAAAAGGGAGGAGGAACAGAGAGGAAGAGAAGAGAGGATGAAGAGAGAGGAGGAAGAGAGAGGAGGAAGAGTGAGGAGGAAGAGAGAGGAAGAGGAGAGAGGAGGAAGAGAGAGGATGAAGAGTGAGGAAGAGGAGAAAGGAGGAAGAGAGAGACGGAAGAGAGAGGAGGAAGAGAGAGGAGGAAGAGAGAGGAGGAAGAGAGAGGAGGAAGAGAGAGGAAGAGGAGAGAGGAGGAAGACAGAGGAAAAGAAGAGAGGAGGAATAGAGAGGGGGAAGAGAGAGCAGGAAGAGAGAGGAAGAGGATAGAGGAGGAACAGAGAGGAGGAAGAGAGAGGAGGAAAAGAGAGGAGGAAGAGAGAGGAGGAAAAGAGAGTAGGAAGAGAGAGGAGGAAGAGAGACGAAAATGAGAGAGGAGGAAGAGAGAGGAAAAGGAGAGAGGAGGAAGAGGTGGAGGAAAAGATAGAAGGAAGAGAGAGGAGGAAGAGAGTAGGAAGAGAGAGGAGGAAGAGAGAGGAAGAGGAGAGAGGAGGAAGAGAGAGGAAAAGAAGAGAGGAGGAATAGAGAGGGAGAAGAGAGACGAGGAAGAGAGAGGAAGAGGAGAGAGTAGGAAGAGAGAGGAGGAAGAGAGAGGAGGAAGAGAGAGGAAGAGGCTAGAGGAGGAAAAGAGAGGAGGAAGAGAGAGGAGGAAAAGAGAGGAGGAATAGAGACGAGGGAGAGGGAGAAGAGGAGAATTGAGGAAGAGAGAGGAAAAGGAGAGAGGAGGAGGAGAGAGGAGGAAGAGAGAGGAAGACGAGAGAGGAATAAGAGAGAGGAGGTAGAGCGATGAGGAAGAGAGAGGAGGAAGAGAGAGGAAGAGGAAAGAGGAGGAAGACAGAGGAGGAAAAGGGAGGAGGAACAGAGAGGAAGAGAAGAGAGGATGAAGAGAGAGGAGGAAGAGATAGGAGGAAGAGAGAGGAGGTAGAGAGAGGAGGGAGAGAGAGTGTAGGAGGAGAGAGGAGGAACTGAGAAGAGGAAGAGAGAGGAGGAAAAGAGAGGAGGAAGAGAGAGGAAGAGGAGAGAGTAGGAAGAGACAGGAGGAAGAGGGAGGAAAATGAGAGAGGAGGAAGTGCGAGGAAAATGAGAGAGGAGGAAGAGGTGGAGGAAAAGAGAGGAGGAAGAGAGAGCAGGAAGAGAGAGGAGGAAGAGAGAGGAGGAAGAGAGAGTAGGGAGAGACAGTGTAGGAGGAGAGAGGAGGAAGAGAGAGGAGGAAGAGTGAGGAGGAAAAGAGAGGAGGAAGAGAGAGGAAGATGAGAGAGTAGGAAGAGAGAGGAGGAAGAGAGAGGAAAATGAGAGAGGAGGAAGAGAGAGGAAAAGGAGAGAGGTGGAAGAGGTGGAGGAAAAGAGAGAAGGAAGAGAGAGGAAGAGGAGAGAGGAGGAAGAGAGAGGAGGAAGAGAGAGGAAGAGGAGAGAGGAGGGAGAGAGAAAGTAGGAGGAGAGAGGAGGAAGAGAGAGGAGGAAGAGAGAGGAGGAAGAGAGAGGAAGAGGAGAGAGGAGGAGGAGAGAGGAGGAAGAGAGAGGAGGAAAAGAGAGGAGGAAGAGAGAGGGGGAAGAGAGAGGAGGAAGAGAGAGGGGGAAGAGAGAGGAGGAAGAGAGAGGAAGAGGAGAGAGGAGGAAGACAGAGGCGGAAGAGAGAGGAGGAAAAGAGAGGAGGAAGAGAGAGGAAGATGAGAGAGTAGGAAGAGAGAGGAGGAAGAGAGAGGAAAATGAGAATGGAGGAAGAGAGAGGAAAATGAGAGAGGAGGAAGATAGAGGAGGAGGAGAGAGGAGGAAAAAATAGGAGGAAGAGACAGGAGGAAGAGACAGGAGGAAGAGAGAGGAGGAAGAGACAGGAGGAAGAGACAGGAGGAAGAGAGAGGAGGAAGAGAGAAGAAGAGGAGAGAGGAGGAGGAGAGAGGAGGAAGAGAGAGGAAGAGGAGAGAGGAGGAAGGGAGATGGGAAGAAAGAGGAAAAGAAGAGAGGAGGAGGAGAGAGGAGGAAAAGAGAGGAATGGGAAAGAGGAGGAAAAGAGAGGAGATAGAGAGAGGAGGAAGAGAGAGGAGGAAGAAGGAGGAAGAGGAGAGAGGAGGAAGAGAGAGGAGGAAGAGCGAGGAGGAAGAGAGAGGAAGAGGAGAGAGGAGGAAGACATAGGATGAAGAGTGAGGAAGAGGAGAAAGGAGGAAGAGAGAGAAGGAAGAGAGAGGAGGAAGAGAGAGAAGGATGATAGTGGAGAAAATGAGAGGAGGAAGAGAGAGGAGGAAGAGAGAGGAAGAGGAGAGAGGAGGAGGAGATAGGAGAAAGAGAGAGGAGGAAGATATAGGAAGAGGAGAGAGTAGGAAGAGAGAGGAGGAATAGACAGGAAAATGAGAGAGGAGGAAGAGAGAGAAGGATGATAGAGGAGGAAATGAGAGGAGGAAGAGAGAGGAGGTTAGAGAGAGGAAGAGGAGAGAGGAGGAGGAGATAGGAGAAAGAGAGTGGAGGAAGAGAGAGGAGGAAGAGAGGAGGAAGAGAGAGGAGGAAGAGAGAGGAGGAAGAGAGAGGAGGAAGAGAGAGGAGGAAGAGAGAGGAAGAGGAGAGAGGAGGAAGAGAGAGAGTAGGAGGAGTGAGGAGGAAGAGAGAGGAGGAAGAGAGAGGAGGAAGAGAGAGGAGGAAAAGAGAGGAGGAAGAGATAGGAAGAGGAGAGAGTAGGAAGAGAGAGGAGGAATAGACAGGAAAATGAGAGAGGAGGAAGTGAGAGAAGGATGATAGAGGAGGAAATGAGAGGAGGAAGAGAGAGGAGGAAGAGAGAGGAGGAAGAGAGAGGAGGAACAGAGAGGAAGAGGAGATTGGAGGAAGAGAGAGGAGGAAGAGAGAGGAGGAAGAGAGTGGAAAAACAGGAGGAAGAGAGAGGAGGAAGAGAGAGGAAAAGGAGAGAGAAGGAATACAGAGGAGAAAGAGCGAGGAGGAATAGAGAGAAGGAGGAGAGAGGAGGAAAAGAGAGGAGGAAGAGAAAGGAGGAAGAGAGAGGAGGAAAAGAGAGGAGGAAGAGTGAAGAAGAGGAGAGAGGAGGAAGAGAGAGGAGGAAGAGAGAGGAGGAAGAGTGAGGAAGAGGAGAAAGGAGGAAGAGAGGGGAAAAGGAGAGAGGAGGAATACAGAGCAGAAAGAGAGAGGAGGAAGAGAGAGAAGGAGGAGAGAGGAGGAAAAGCGAGGAGGAAGAGAAAGGAGGAAGAGAGAGGAGGAAGAGAGAGAAAGAGGAGAGAGGAGGAAGAGAAAGGAGGAAGAAAGCGGAAAAGAAGAGAGGAGGAGGAGAGAGGAGGAGGAGAGAGGATTGGGAGAGAGTAGGCAAAGAGAGGAGGAAGAGAGAGGAGGTAGAGAGAGGAAGAGGACAGAGGAGGCAGAGAGATGAGAAAAAGAGAGGAGAAGAGAGAGGAGAAAGAGAGAGGACGAGGAGAGAGGAGGAAGAGAGAGGAGGAATAGAGAGGAAGAGGAGAGAGTAGGAAGAGAGATGAGGAAAAGTGAGGAGGAAGAGAGAGGAGGAAGAGAGAGGAGGAAAGGAGAGGAGGAAGAGAGAGGAAAAATACAGAGGAGGAACAGAGAGGAGGAAGAGAGAGGAGGAAGAGAGGAAAATGAGAGAGGAGGAAGAGAGAGGAAAAGGAGAGAGGAGGAAGTGGTTGAGGAAAAGAGTGGAGGAAGATGGGTGGAAGAGAGGAGGAAGAGAGAGGAGTAAGAGAGAGGAAAAATAGAAAAAGAGAGGAGGAATAGAGAGGAGGAAGAGAGAGGAGGAAGAGAGAGGAAAAATAGTAGGAAAAGAGAGGAGGAAGAGAGAGGAGGAAGAGAGAGGAGGAAGAGAGAGGAGGAAGAGAGAGAAGGAAGATAAGGAAGAGGAAAGAAGAGGAAGAGAGAGGAGGAAAAGGGAGGAGGAACAGAGAGGAAGAGGAGAGAGGAGGAAGAGAGAGGAGGAAGAGAGAGGAAGAAGAGAGAAGAGGAAGAGAGATGAGGAAGAGAGAGGAAAAGGATAGAGGAGGAGGAGAGAGGAGGAAGAGAGAGGAAAAGGAGAGAGGAGGAGGAGAGAGGAGTAAGGGAGGGGAAGATTAGAGAGGAGGAAGAGAGAGGAAGAGGAGAATGGAGGAAGAGAGAGGAGGAAGAGAGAGGAGTAAGAGAGAGGAAAAATAGGAGGAAAAGAGAGGAGGAAGAGAGAGGAAGAGGAGAGTGGAGGAAGAGAGAGGAGGAAGAGAGAGGAGGAAGAGAGAGGAAAAATAGGAGGAAAAGAGAGGAGGAAGAGAGAGGAGGAAGAGAGAGGAAAAATAGAAGGAAAAGAGAGGAGGAAGAGAGAGGAGGAAGAGAGAGGAAGAACAGAGAGGAAGAGGAGAGTGGAGGAAGAGAGAGGAGGAAGAGAGAGGAGGAAGAGAGAGGAAAAACAGGAGGAAGAGAGAGGAGGAAGAGAGAGGAAGAGTAGAGAGGAGGAAGAGAGAGGAGGAAGAGACAGGAGGAAGAGTGAGGAAGAGGAGAAAGGAGGAAGAGAGAGGAAAATGAGAGAGGAGGAATACAGAGCAGAAAGAGAGAGGAGGAAGAGAGAGAAGGAGGAGAGAGGAGAAAAAGTGAGGAGGAAGAGAAAGGAGGAAGAGAGAGGAGGAAGAGTGAAGAAGAGGAGAGAGGAGGAGGAGAGAGGAGGAGGAGAGAGGATTGGGAGAGAGTAGGCAAAGAGAGGAGGAAGATAGAGGAGGAAGAGAGAGGACGAGGAGAGAGGAGGAAGAGAGAGAAGGAAGAGAGAGGAAGAGGAGAGAGTAGGAAGAGAGAGGAGGAAGAGGGATGAGGAAAAGTGAGGAGGAGGAGAGAGGAGGAAGAGAGAGGAGAAAGAGAGAAGAAAAATAGAGGAGGAAAAGAGAGGAGGAAGAGAGAGGAGGAACAGAGAGGAGGAAGAAAGAGGAGGAAGAGAGAGGAAAAGGAGAGAGGAGGAAGTGGTTGAGGAAAAGAGTGGAGGAAGAGAGGAGGAAGAGAGGAGGAAGAGAGAGGAGTAAGAGAGAGGAAAAATAGAAAAAGAGAGGAGGAATAGAGAGGAGGAAGAGAGAGGAGGAATAGAGAGGAAAAATAGTAGGAAAAGAGAGGAGGAAGAGAGAGGAGGAAGAGAGAGGAGGAAGAGAGAGAAGGAAGACAAGGAAGAGGAAAGAAGAGGAAGAGAGAGGAGGAAAAGGGAGGAGGAACAGAGAGGAAGAGGAGAGAGGAGGCAGAGAGAGGAGGAAGAGAGAGGAAGAGGAGAGAGGAGGAGGAGAGATGAGGAAGAAACAGGAGGAAGAGAGAGGAGGAAGAGAGAGAAGGAAGAGAGAGGAAGAGGAGAGAGGAGCAAGAGAGAGGAGGAAAAGAGAGGAGGAACAGAGAGGAAGAGGAGATTGGAGGAAGAGAGAGGAGGAAGAGAGAGGAAGATGAGAGAGGAGGTGGAGAGAGGAGGAAGAGAGAGGAGGAAGAGAGAGGAGGAAGAGAGAGGAGAAAGAGAGAGGATAAATAGGAGGATAAGAGAGGAGGAAGAGAGAGAAGGAAGAGAGAGGAGGAAGAGATAGGAAGAGGAGAGTGGAGGAAGAGAGAGGAGGAAGAGAGAGGGAGAGGAGAGAGGATGAAGAGAGAGGTGGAAAAGGGAGGAGGAACAGAGAGGAAGAGGAGAGAGGAGGAAGAGAGAGGAGGAAGAGAGAGGAAGAGGAGAGAGGAGGAGGAGAGAGGAGGAAGAGAGAGGAGGAAAAGTAAGGAGGAAGAGAGAGGAGGAAGAGAGAGGAGGAAGAGAGAGGAGGAAGAGAGAGGAAAAATACAGAGGAGGAAAAGAGAGGAGGAAGAGAGAGGAGGTACAGAGAGGAGGAAGAGAGAGGAGGAAGAGAGAGGAAAATGAGGGAGGAGGAAGAGAGAGGAAAAGGAGAGAGGAGGAAGTGGTTGAGGAAAAGAGTGGAGGAAGAGAGGAGGAAGAGAGAGGAGGAAGACAGAGGCGGAATACAGAGGAGAAAGAGAGAGGAGGAAGAGAGAGAAGGAGGAGAGAGGAGGAAAAGTGAGGAGGAAGAGAAAGGAGGAAGAGAGAGGAGGAAGAGAGAGAAAGAGGAGAGAGGAGGAAGAGAAAGGAGGAAGAAAGAGGAAAAGAAGAGAGGAGGAGGAGAGAGCATTGGGAGAGAGTACGCAAAGAGAGGAGGAAGAGAGAGGAGGAAGAGAGAGGACGAGGAGAGAGGAGGAAGAGAGAGGAGGAAGAGAGAGGAGGAAAAGTGAGGAGGAAGAGAGAGGAGGAAGAGAGAGGAGGAAGAGAGAGGAGGAAGAGAGAGGAAAAATACAGAGGAGGAAAAGAGAGGAGGAAGAGAGAGGAGGAACAGAGAGGAGGAATAGAGGAGGAAGAGAGAGGAAAATGAGAGAGGAGGAAGAGAGAGGAAAAGGAGAGAGGAGGAAGTGGTTGAGGAAAAGAGTGGAGGAAGAGAGCAGGAAGAGTGAGGAGGAAGAGAGAGGAGGAAGAGAGAGGAAGAGGAGAGTGGAGGAAGAGAGAGGAGGAAGAGAGAGGAGTTAGAGAGAGGAAAAATAGAAAAAGATAGGAGGAATAGAGAGGAGGAACAGAGAGAAGGAAGAGAGAGGAAAAATAGTAGGAAAAGAGAGGATGAAGAGAGAGGAGGAAGAGAGAGGAGGAAGAGAGAGGAGGAAGAGAGAGAAGGAAGACAAGGAAGAGGAAAGAAGAGGAAGAGAGACGAGGAAAAGGGAGGAGGAACAGAGAGGAAGAGCAGAGAGGAGGAAGAGAGAGGAGGAAGAGAGAGGAAGAGCAGAGAGGAGGAGGAGAGATGAGGAAGAGAGAGGAGGAACAGAGAGGAAGAGGAGAGAGGAAAAGGAGAGAGGAGGAAGAGAGTGTAGGAAGAGAGAGGAAGAGGAGAGAGGAGGAAAAGGGAGGAGGAACAGAGAGGATGAGGACAGAGGAGGAAGAGATAGGAGGAAGAGAGAGGTAAAGGAGAGTGGAGGAGGAGAGAGGAGGAGGAGAGAGGAGGAAGAGAGGAGAAAGAGAGGAGGAAGAGAAAGGAGGAAGAGAGTGGAGTAAGAGAGAGGAAAAATAGGAGGAAAAGAGAGGAGGAAGAGAGAGGAGGAAGAGAGAGGAGAAAGAGAGAGGAAGAGGAGAGTGGAGGAAGAGAGTGGAGAAAGAGAGAGGAGGAAGAGAGAGGAAAATTACAGAGGAGGAAAAGAGAGGAGTAAGAGAGAGGAGGAAGAGAGAGGACGAAGAGAGAGAAGGAAGAGAGAGGAAGAGGAGAGAGGAGGAAGAGAGAGGAGGAAAACGGAGGAGGAACAGAGAGGACGAGGACAGAGGAGGAAGAGAGAGGAGGTAAGAGAGAGGAGGAAGAGAGAGGTAAATGAGAGTGGAGGAGGAGAGAGGAGGAAGAGAGAGTAGGAAGAGAGAGGAGGAAGATAGAGGAAGAGGAGTGTGCAGGAAGAGAGTAGGAAGAGAGAGGGAGAGGAGAGAGTAGAAAGAGAGAGGAGGAAAAGGGAGGAGGAACAGAGAGGAAGAGGAGAGAGGAGGAAGAGAGAGGAGGAAGAGAGAGGAAGAGGAGAGAGAAGGAGGAGAGAGGAGGAAGAGAGAGGAGGAAGAGAGTGGAGGAAGAGAGAGAAGGAAGAGAGAGGAAGAGGAGAGAGGAGGAAGACAGAGGAGGAAAAGGGAGGAGGAACAGAGAGGAAGAGGAGAGAGGAAGAAGAGAGAGGAAAATGAGAGAGGAGGAAGAGAGAGGAAGAGGAGAGTGGAGGAAGAGTGAGGAGAAAGAGAGAGGAGAGAGGAGTAACAGAGAGGAGGAAAAGGGAGGAGGAACAGAGAGGAAGAGGAGAGAGGAGGAAGAGAGAGGAGGAAGAGAGAGGAAGAGGAGAGAGAAGGAGGAGACAGGTGGAGGAGAGAGGAGGAAGAGAGAGGAAAATGAGAGAGGAGGAAGAGAGAGGAGGAAGAGTGCGGAAGAGGAGGGACGACGAGGAGAAAGGAGGAAGGGAGAGGACGAAGAGAGAGGAAGAAGAGAGAGGAAGAGGAGAGATAAGGAAGAGAGAGGAGGAAAAGGGAGGAGGAAGAGAGAGGAAGAGGAGAGAGTAGGAAGAGAGAGGAGGAAGAGAGGAAAATGAGAGAGGAGGAAGAGAGAGGAAAAGGAGAGAGGAGGAAGTGGTGGAGGAAAAGAGAGGAGGAAGAGAGAGGAGGAAGAGAGAGGAGGAAGAAAGAGAAAAATTACAGAGGAGGAAAAGAGAGGAGGAAAAGAGAGGAGGAAGAGAGAGGAGGAAGAGAGAGAAGGAAGAGAGAGGAAGAGGAGAGAGGAATAAGAGAGAGGAGGAAAAGGGAGGAGGAACAGAGAGGACGATGACAGAGGAGGAAGAGAGAGGAGGAAGAGAGAGGAGGAAGAGAGAGGTAAAGGAGAGAGGAGGAGGAGAGAGGAGGAAGAGAGAGGCGGAAGAGAGAGGAGGAAGATAGAGGAAGAGGAGAGTGGAGGAAGAGAGAGGAGGAAGAGAGAGGGAGAGGAGAGAGGAGGAAAACAGAGGAGGAAGAGAGAGGAAGAGGAGAGAGAAGGAGGAGAGAGGTGGAAGAGAGAGGAGGAAGAGAGAGGAGGAAGAGAGAGAACGAAGAGAGAGGAAGAGGAGAGAGGAGGAAGAGAGAGGAGGAAGAGAGAGGAAGAGGAGAGAGAATGAGGAGAGAGAAGGAAGAGAGAGGAGGAAGAGAGAGGAGGAAGAGAGAGAAGGAAGAGAGAGGAAGAGGAGAGAGGAAGAAAACAGAGGAGGAAGAGGGAGGAAGAGGAGAGAGAAGGAGGAGAGAGGTGGAAGAGAGAGGAGGAAGAGAGAGGAGGAAGAGAGAGAACGAAGAGAGAGGAAGAGGAGAGAGAATGAAGAGAGAGGAGGAAAAGGGAGGAGGAACAGAGAGGAAGAGGAGAGAGGAGGAAGAGAGAGGAGAAAGAGAGAGGAGGCAGAGAGAGGAAAAGGAGAGAGGAGGAGGAGAGAGGAAGAAGAGTGAGGAAGAGGAGAAAGGAGGAGGAGAGAGGAAAAGAAGAGAGGAGGAGGAGAGAGGAGGAGGAGAGAGGATTGGGAGAGAGTAGGAAAAGAGAGGAGGAAGAGAGAGGAGGAAGAGAGAGGAAGAGGATAGAGGAGGCAGAGAGAGGATGAAAAGGGAGGAGGAAGAGAGAGGAAGAGGAGAGAGTAGGAAGAGAGAGGAAGAAGAGAGGAAAATGAGAGAGGAGGAAGAGAGAGGAAAAGGAGAGAGGAGGAAGTGGTGGAGGAAAAGAGAGGAGGAAGAGAGAGGAGGAAGAGAGAGGAGGAAGAGAGAGGAGGAAGAGAGCGGAAGACGAGGGAGGACGAGGAGAGAGGAGGAAGAGAGAGGAGGAAGAGAGAGGAAGAGGAGAGAGGAGGAAGAAAGAGGAGGAAGAGAGAGGAGGAAGAGAGAGGAAAAGGAGAGAGGAGGAGGAGAGAGGAGGAAGAGAGTGGAGGAAGAGAGAGGAGGAAGAGAGAGGAGGAAGAGAGAGGAAGAGGAGAGAGGAGGAAGAGAGAGGAAGAAGAGTGAGGAAGAGGAGAAAGGAGGAGGATAGAGGAGGAAGAGAGAGGAAGAGGAGAAAGGAGGAAGAAAGAAAAAAAGAAGAGAGAAGGAGGAGAGAGGAGGAGGAGAGAGGATTGGGAGAGAGTAGGAAAAGAGAGGAGGAAGAGAGAGGAGGAAGAGAGAGGAAGAGGACAGAGGAGGCAGAGAGATGAGGATAAGACAGGAGGAAGAGAGAGGAGAAAGAGAGAGGACGAGGAGAGAGGAGGAAGAGAGAGGAGGAAGAGAGAGGAAGAGGAGAGAGTAGGAAAAGGTGGAGGAAAAGAGAAGAGGAAGTGAGAGAAGGAAGAGAGATGAAGAGGAGAGAGGAGGAAGAGAGAGGAGTATAAGGGAGGAGGAACAGAGAGGTCGAGGACAGAGGAGGAAGAGAGAGGAGGAAGACAGAGGAGGAAGAGAGAGGTAGAAGAGAGAGGAGGAGGAGAGAGGAGGAAGAGAGTGGAGGAAGAGAGAGGGAGAGGAGAGAGGAGAAAGAGAGAGGAGGAAAATGGAGGAGGAACAGAGAGGAAGAGGAGAGAGGAGGAAGAGAGAGGAGGAAGAGAGAGGAGAGAGGAGGAACAGAGGGGAGGAGAAGGGAGGAGGAACAGAGAGGAAGAGGAGAGAGGAGGAAGAGAGAGGAGGAAGAGAGCGGAAGAGGAGGGAGGAGGAGGAGAGAAGAGGAAGAGAGAGGAGGAAGAGAGAGGAGTAAGAAAGAGAAGGAAGAGAGAGGAAGAGGAGAGAGAAGGAAGAGAGAGGAGGAAAAGGGAGGAGGAACAGAGAGAAATAGGAGAGAGGAGAAAGAGAGAGGAGGAAGAGAGAGGCGGAAGAGAGAGGAAAAGGAGAGAGCAGGAGGAGAGAGGAGGAAGAGAGAGGAGGAAGAGAGAGGAAGAGGAGAGAGGAGGAAGAGAGAGGAAAATGAGAGAGGAGGAAGAGAGAGGAAAAGGAGAGAGGAGGAAGTGGTGTAGTAAAAGAGAGGAGGAAGAGAGGAGGAAGAAATGAGGAAGAGAGAGGAGGAAGAGAGAGGCGGAAGAGAGAGGAAGAGGAGAGTGGAGGAAGAGAGAGGAGGAAGAGTGAGGAAGAGGAGAAAGGAGGAGGAGAGAGGAAAAGGAGAGAGAAGGAATACAGAGGAGAAAGAGCGAGGAGGAATAGAGAGAAGGAGGAGAGAGGAGGAAAAGAGAGGAGGAAGAGAAAGGAGGAAGAGAGAGGAGGAAAAGAGAGGAGGAAGAGTGAAGAAGAGGAGAGAGGAGGAAGAGAGAGGAGGAAGAGAGAGGAAGAGGAGAGAGTAGGAAGAGAGAAGAGGAAGAGAGAGGAAGAGAGGAGGAAGAGAGAGGAGGAAGAGAGAGGAGGAAGAGTGAAGAAGAGGAGAGAGGAGGAAGAGAGAGGAGGAAGAGAGAGGAAGAGGAGAGACTAGGAAGAGAGAGGAGGAAGAGAGATGAGGAAAAGTGAGGAGGAGGAGAGAGGAGGACGAGAGAGGAGAAAGAGAGAGGAAAAATACAGAAGAGGAAAAGAGAGGAGGAAGAGAGAGGAGGAACAGAGAGGAGGAAGAAAGAGGAGGAAGAGAGAGGAAAATGAGAGAGGAGGAAGAGAGAGGAAAAGGAGAGAGGAGGAAGTGGTTGAGGAATAGAGTGGAGAAAGAGAGGAGGAAGAGAGGAGGAAGAGAGAGGAGGAAGAGAGAGGAAAAATAGTAGGAAAAGAGAGGAGGAAGAGAGAGGAGGAAGAGAGAGGAGGAAGAGAGAGAAGGAAGACAAGGAAGAGGAAAGAAGAGGAAGAGAGAGGAGGAAAAGGGAGGAGGAACAGAGAGGAAGAGGAGAGAGGAGGCAGAGAGAGGAGGAAGAGAGAGGAAGATGAGAGAGGAGGAGGAGAGAGGAGGAAGAGAGAGGAAAAATAGGAGGAAAAGAGAGGAGGAAGAGAGAGGAGGAATAGAGAGGAGGAAGAGAGAGAAGGAAGAGAGAGGAAGAGGAGAGAGGAGGAAGAGAGAGGAGGAAAAGGGAGGAGGAACAGAGAGGACGAGGACAGAGGAGGAATAGAGAGGAGGAAGAGAGAGGAGGAAGATAGAGGTAAAGGAGAAAGGAGGAGGAGAGAGGAGGAAGAGAGAGGAGTATGAGAGAGGAGGAAGAGAGAGGAAGAGGAGAGTGGAGGAAGAGAGAGGAGGAAGAGAGAGGGAGAGGAGAGAGGAGGAAGACAGAGGAGGAAAAGGGAGGAGGAACAGATAGGAAGAGGAGAGAGGAGGAAGAGGGAGGAAAATGACAGAGGAGGAAGAGAGAGGAAGACTAGAGTGGACGAAGAGAGAGGAGGAAGAGAGAGGAGGAAGAGAGAGGAAAAGGAGAGAGGAGGAGGAGAGAGGAGGAAGAGAGAGGAGGAAGAGAGAGGAGGAAGATAGAGAAAGAGGAGAGTGGAGGAAGAGAGAGGAGGAAGAGAGAGGGAGAGGAGAGAGGAGAAAGAGAGAGGAGGAAGAGAGAGGAAGAGGAGAGAGAATGAGGAGAGAGGAGGAAGAGAGAGGAGAAAGAGAGAGGAGGAAGAGAGAGAAGGAAGAGAGAGGAAGAGGAGAGAGGAGTAAGAGAGAGGAGGAAAAGAGAGGAGGAACAGAGAGGAAGAGGAGAGAGGAGGAAGAGAGAGGAGGAAGAGAGAGGAAGATGAGAGAGGAGGAGGAGAGAGGAGGAAGAGAGAGGAAAAATAGGAGGAAAAGAGAGGAGGAAGAGAGAGGAGGAATAGAGAGGAGGAAGAGAGAGAAGGAAGAGAGAGGAAGAGGAGAGAGGAGGAAGAGAGAGGAGGAAAAGGGAGGAGGAACAGAGAGGACGAGGACAGAGGAGGACTAGAGAGGAGGAAGAGAGAGGAGGAAGATAGAGGTAAAGGAGAAAGGAGGAGGAGAGAGGAGGAAGAGAGAGGAGTATGAGAGAGGAGGAAGAGAGAGGAAGAGGAGAGTGGAGGAAGAGAGAGGAGGAAGAGAGAGGGAGAGGAGAGAGGAGGAAGACAGAGGAGGAAAAGGGAGGAGGAACAGATAGGAAGAGGAGAGAGGAGGAAGAGGGAGGAAAATGACAGAGGAGGAAGAGAGAGGAAGACTAGAGTGGACGAAGAGAGAGGAGGAAGAGAGAGGAGGAAGAGAGAGGAAAAGGAGAGAGGAGGAGGAGAGAGGAGGAAGAGAGAGGAGGAAGAGAGAGGAGGAAGATAGAGAAAGAGGAGAGTGGAGGAAGAGAGAGGAGGAAGAGAGAGGGAGAGGAGAGAGGAGAAAGAGAGAGGAGGAAGAGAGAGGAAGAGGAGAGAGAATGAGGAGAGAGGAGGAAGAGAGAGGAGAAAGAGAGAGGAGGAAGAGAGAGAAGGAAGAGAGAGGATGAGGAGAGAGGAGGAAGACAGAGGAGGAAGAGAGAGGAAGAGGAGAGGAAGGAGGAGAGAGGAGGAAGAGAGAGAAGGAAGAGAGAGGAGGAAAAGGGAGGAGGAACAGAGAGGAAGAGGAGAGAGGAGGAGGAGAGAGTAGGAAGAGAGAGTAGGCAGAGAAAGGAAAAGGAGAGAGGAGGAGGAGAGAGGAGGAAGAGAGAGTAGGAAGAGAGAGGAGGAAGAGAGAGGAGGAAGAGAGAGGAAGAGGAGAGAGGAGGAAGAGAGAGGAAGAAGAGTGAGGAAGAGGAGAAAGGAGGAGGAGAGAGGAAAAGAAGAGAGGAGGAGGAGAGAGGAGGAGGAGAGAGGATTGGGAGAGAGTAGGAAAAGACAGGAGGAAGAGAGAGGAGGAAGAGAGAGGAAGAGGACAGAGGAGGCAGAGAGATGAGGAAAAGACAGGAAGAAGAGAGAGGAGAAAGAGAGAGGACGAGGAGAGAGTAGGAAAAGGTGGAGGAAAAGAGAGGAGGAAGAGAGAGAAGGAAGAGAGAGGAAGAGGAGAGAGGAGGAAGAGAGAGGAGGAAGAGAGAGGAGAGAGGAGGAAGAGAAAGGAGGAAGAGAGAGGAGTAAGAAAGAGAAGTAAGAGAGAGGAAGTGGAGAGAGAAGGAAGAGAGAGGAGGAAAAGGGAGGAGGAACAGAGAGGAAGAGGAGAGAGGAGGAAGAGAGAGGAGGAAGAGAGAGGCGGAAGAGAGAGGAAAAGGAGAGAGGAGGAGGAGAGAGGAGGAAGAGAGAGGAGGAAGAGAGAGGAGGAAGAGAGAGGAGGAAGAGAGAGGAAGAGGAGAGAGGAGGAAGAGAGAGGAAAATGAGAGAGGAGGAAGAGAGAGGAAAAGGAGAGAGGAGGAAGTGGTGTAGTAAAAGAGAGGAGGAAGAGAGGAAGAAGAGATGAGGAAGAGGAGAGTGGAGGAAGAGAGAGGAGTTAGAGAGAGGAAAAATAGGAGGAAAAGAGAGTTGGAAGAGAGAGGAGGAAGAGAGAGGAGGAAGAGAGAGGAAAAATAGGAGGAAAAAAGAGCAGGAAGAAAGAGGAGGAAGAGAGAGAAGGAAGAGAGAGGAGGAAGAGAGAGAAGGAAGAGGAGAGTGGAGGGAGAGAGAGGAGGAAGAGAGAGGGAGAGGAGAGAGGATGAAGAGAGAGGTGGAAAAGGGAGGAGGAACAGAGAGGAAGAGGAGAGAGGAGGAATAGAGAGGAGGAAGAGAGAGGAAGAGGAGAGAGGAGGAGGAGAGAGGAGGAAGAGAGAGGAGGAAGAGAGAGGAAAACTAGAGAGGAGGAAGAGAGAGGAGGAAGAGAGAGAAGGAAGAGAGAGGAAGAGGAGAGAGGAGGAAGAGAGAGGAGGAAAAGGGAGGAGGAACAGAGAGGAAGAGGAGAGAGGAGGATGAGAAAGGAGGAAGAGAGAGGAAGAGGAATGAGGATTAGGAGAGAGGAGGAAGAGAGAGGAAGAGGAGAGAGGAGGAAGAGAGAGGAGGAAGAGAGAGGAAAAGTAGAGAGGAGGAAGTCGTGGAGGAAAAGAGAGGAGGAAGAGAGGAGAAAGAGAGGAGGAAGAGAGAGGAGGAAGAGAGAGGCAGAAGAGAGAGGAAGAGGAGATTGGAGGAAGAGAGAGGAGGAAGAGAGAGGAGTAAGAGAGAGAAAAAATAGGAGGAAAACAGAGGAGGAAGAGAGAGGAGGAAGAGAGAGGAGGAACAGAGAGGAAGAGGAGAGTGGAGGAAGAGAGAGGAGGAAGAGAGAGGAGGAAGAGAGAGGAAAAACAGGAGGAAGAGAGAGGAGGAAGAGAGAGGAAGAGGAGAGAGGAGGAAGAGAGAGGAAAAGGAGAGAGAAGGAATACAGAGGAGAAAGAGCGAGGAGGAATAGAGAGAAGTAGGAGAGAGGAGGAAAAGAGAGGAGGAAGAGAAAGGAGGAAGAGAGAGGAGGAAAAGAGAGGAGGAAGAGTGAAGAAGTGGAGAGAGGAGGAAGAGAGAGGAAGAGGAGAAAGGAGGAAGAGAGGGGAAAAGGAGAGAGGAGGAATACAGAGCAGAAAGAGAGAGGAGGAAGAGAGAGAAGGAGGAGAGACGAGGAAAAGCGAGGAGGAAGAGAAAGGAGGAAGAGAGAGGAGGAAGAGAGAGAAAGAGGAGAGAGGAGGAAGAGAAAGGAGGAAGAAAGCGGAAAAGAAGAGAGGAGGAGAAGAGAGGAGGAGGAGAGAGGAGGAGGAGAGAGGATTGGGAGAGTGTAGGCAAAGAGAGGAGGAAGAGAGAGGAGGTAGAGAGAGGAAGAGGACAGAGGAGGCAGAGAGATGAGGAAAAGAGAGGAGGAAGAGAGAGGAGAAAGAGAGAGGACGAGGAGAGAGGAGGAAGAGAGAGGAGGAATAGAGAGGAATAGGAGAGAGTAGGAAGAGAGATGAGGAAAAGTGAGGAGGAAGAGAGAGGAGGAAGAGAGAGGAGGAAAGGAGAGGAGGAAGAGAGAGGAAAAATACAGAGGAGGAAAAGAGAGGAGGAAGAGAGAAGAGGAACAGAGAGGATGAAGAGAGAGGAGGAAGAGAGAGGAACATGAGAGAGGAGGAAGAGAGAGGAAAAGGAGAGAGGAGGAAGTGGTTGAGGAAAAGAGTGGAGGAAGAGGGGTGGAAGAGAGGAGGAAGAGAGAGGAGGAAGACAGAGGCGGAAGAGAGAGGAAGAGGAGAGTGGAGGAAGAGAGAGGAGGAAGAGAGAGGAGTAAGAGAGAGGAAAAATAGAAAAAGAGAGGAGGAATAGAGAGGAGGAAGAGAGAGGAGGAAGAGAGAGGAAAAATAGTAGGACAAGAGAGGAGGAAGATAGAGGAGGAAGAGAGAGGAGGAAGAGAGAGAAGGAAGATAAGGAAGAGGAAAGAAGAGGAAGAGAGAGGAGGAAAAGAGAGGAGGAACAGAGAGGAAGAGGAGAGAGGAGGAAGAGAGAGGAGGAAGAGAGAGGAAAAGGATAGAGGAGGAAGAGAAAGGAGGAAGAGAGAGGAAAAGGAGAGAGGAGGAGGAGAGAGGAGTAAGGGAGGGGAAGATTAGAGAGGAGGAAGAGAGAGGAAGAGGAGAATAGACGAAGAGAGAGGAGGAAGAGAGAGGAGTAAGAGAGAGGAAAAATAGGAGGAAAAGAGAGGAGGAAGAGAGAGGAAGAGGAGAGTGGAGGAAGAGAGAGGAGGAAGAGAGAGTAGGAAGAGAGAGGAGGACGAAAGAGGAGGAAGAGAGAGGAAAAATAGGAGGAAAAGAGAGGAGGAAGAGAGAGGAGGAAGAGAGAGGAAAAATAGAAGGAAAAGAGAGGAGGAAGAGAGAGGAGGAACAGAGAGGAAGAGGAGAGTGGAGGAAGAGAGAGGAGGAAGAGAGAGGAGAAAGAGAGAGGAAAAACAGGAGGAAGAGAGAGGAGGAAGAGAGAGGAAGAGGAGAGAGGAGGAAGAGAGAGGAGGAAGAGTGAGGAAGAGGAGAAAGGAGGAAGAGAGAGGAAAAGGAGAGAAAAGGAATACAGAGGAGAAAGAGCGAGGAGGAATAGAGAGAAGGAGGAGAGAGGAGGAAAAGAGAGGAGGAAGAGAAAGGAGGAAGAGAGAGGAGGAAGAGAGAGGAGGAAGAGTGAAGAAGAGGAGAGAGGAGGAAGAGAGAGGAGGAAGAGACAGGAGGAAGAGTGAGGAAGAGGAGAAAGGAGGAAGAGAGAGGAAAAGGAGAGAGGAGGAATACAGAGCAGAAAGAGAGAGGAGGAAGAGAGAGAAGGAGGAGAGAGGAGAAAAAGTGAGGAGGAAGAGAAAGGAGGAAGAGAGAGGAGGAAGAGTGAAGAAGAGGAGAGAGGAGGAGGAGAGAGGAGGAGGAGACAGGAAAAATAGGAGGAAAAGAGAGGAGGAAGAGAGAGGAGGAAGAGAGAGGAGGAACAGAGAGGAAGAGGAGAGTGGAGGAAGAGAGAGGAGGAAGAGAGAGGAGGAAGAGAGAGGAAAAACAGGAGGAAGAGAGAGGAAAATGAGAGAGGAGGAAGAGAGAGGAAGAGGAGAGATAAGGAAGAGAGAGGAGGAAAAGGGAGGAGGAAGAGAGAGGAAGAGGAGAGAGTAGGAAGAGAGAGGAGGAAGAGAGGAAAATGAGAGAGGAGGAAGAGAGACGAAAAGGAGAGAGGAGGAAGTGGTGGAGGAAAAGAGAGGAAGAAGAGAGAGGAGGAAGAGAGAGGAGGAAGAAAGAGGAAAATTACAGAGGAGGAAAAGAGAGGAGGAAGAGAGAGGAGGAAGAGAGAAGAGGAAGAGAGAGAAGGAAGAGAGAGGAAGAGGAGAGAGGAGGAAGAGAAAGGAGGAAAAGGGAGGAGGAACAGAGAGGACGATGACAGAGGAGGAAGAGAGAGGAGGAAGAGAGAGGAGGAAGAGAGAGGTAAAGGAGAGAGGAGGAGGAGAGAGGAGGAAGAGAGAGAAGGAGGAGAGAGGAGAAAAAGTGAGGAGGAAGAGAAAGGAGGAAGAGAGAGGAGGAAGAGTGAAGAAGAGGAGAGAGGAGGAGGAGAGAGGAGGAGGAGAGAGGATTGGGAGAGAGTAGGCAAAGAGAGGAGGAAGATAGAGGAGGAAGAAAGAGGAAAAATAGGAGGAAAAGAGAGGAGGGAGAGAGAGGAGTAAGAGAGAGGAAAAATAGGAGGAAAAGAGAGGAGGAAGAGAGAGGAGGAAGAGAGAGAAGGAAGAGAGAGGAAGAGGAGAGAGGAGGAAGACAGAGGAGGAATAGAGAGGAAGAGGAGAGAGAAGGAAGAGAAAGGAGGAAAAGGGAGGAGGAACAGAGAGGAAGAGGAGAGAGGAGGAAGAGAGAGGAGGAAGAGAGAGGAGGCAGAGAGAGGAAAAGGAGAGAGGAGGAGGAGAGAGGAAAAGGAGAGAGAAGGAATACAGAGGAGAAAGAGCGAGGCGGAATAGAGAGAAGGAAGAGAGAGGAGGAAAAGAGAGGAGGAAGAGAAAGGAGGAAGAGAGAGGAGGAAAAGAGAGGAGGAAGAGTGAAGAAGAGGAGAGAGGAGGAAGAGAGAGGAGGAAGAGAGAGGAGGAAGAGTGAGGAAGAGGAGAAAGGAGGAAGAGAGGGGAAAAGGAGAGAGGAGGAATACAGAGCAGAAAGAGAGGAGGAAGAGAGAGAAAGAGGAGAGAGGAGGAAAAGCGAGGAGGAAGAGAAAGGAGGAAGAGAGAGGAGGAAGAGAGAGAAAGAGGAGAGAGGAGGAAGAGAAAGGAGGAAGAAAGCGGAAAAGAAGAGAGGAGGAGGAGAGAGGAGGAGGAGAGACGATTGGGAGAGTGTAGGCAAAGAGAGGAGGAAGAGAGAGGAGGTAGAGAGAGGAAGAGGACAGAGGAGGCAGAGAGATGAGGAAAAGAGAGGAGGAAGAGAGAGGAGAAAGAGAGAGGACGAGGAGAGAGGAGGAAGAGAGAGGAGGAATAGAGAGGAAGAGGAGAGAGTAGGAAGAGAGATGAGGAAAAGTGAGGAGGAAGAGAGAGGAGGAAGAGAGAGGAGGAAAGGAGAGGAGGAAGAGAGAGGAAAAATACAGAGGAGGAAAAGAGAGGAGGAAGAGAGAGGAGGAACAGAGAGGAGGAAGAGAGAGGAGGAAGAGAGAGGAGGAAGAGAGAGGAGGAAGAGAGAGGAAAAGGAGAGAGGAGGAAGTGGTTGAGGAAAAGAGTGGAGGAAGAGGGGTGGAAGAGAGGAGGAAGAGAGAGGAGGAAGACAGAGGCGGAAGAGAGAGGAAGAGGAGAGTGGAGGAAGAGAGAGGAGGAAGAGAGAGAAGTAAGAGAGAGGAAAAATAGAAAAAGAGAGGAGGAATAGAGAGGAGGAAGAGAGAGGAGGAAGAGAGAGAAAAAATAGTAGGACAAGAGAGGAGGAAAAGAGAGGAGGAAGAGAGAGGAGGAAGAGAGAGAAGGAAGATAAGGAAGAGGAAAGAAGAGGAAGAGAGAGGAGGAAAAGAGAGGAGGAACAGAGAGGAAGAGGAGAGAGGAGGAAGAGAGAGGAGGAAGAGATAGGAAGAAGAGAGAAGAGGAAGAGAGATGAGGAAGAGAGACGAAAAGGATAGAGGAGGAGGTGAGAGGAGGAAGAGAGAGGAAAAGGAGAGAGGAGGAGGAGAGAGGAGTAAGGGAGGGGAAGATTAGAGAGGAGGAAGAGAGAGGAAGAGGAGAATGGAGGAAGAGAGAGGAGGAAGAGAGAGGAGTAAGAGAGAGGAAAAATAGGAGGAAAAGAGAGGAGGAAGAGAGAGGAAGAGGAGAGTGGAGGAAGAGAGAGGAGGAAGAGAGAGGAGGAAGAGAGAGGAGGACGAGAGAGGAGGAAGAGAGAGGAAAAATAGGAGGAAAAGAGAGGAGGAAGAGAGAGGAGGAAGAGAGAGGAAAAATAGAAGGAAAAGAGAGGAGGAAGAGAGAGGAGGAACAGAGAGGAAGAGGAGAGTGGAGGAAGAGAGAGGAGGAAGAGAGAGGAGAAAGAGAGAGGAAAAACAGGAGGAAGAGAGAGGAGGAAGAGAGAGGAAGAGGAGAGAGGAGGAAGAGAGAGGAGGAAGAGTGAGGAAGAGGAGAAAGGAGGAAGAGAGAGGAAAAGGAGAGAAAAGGAATACAGAGGAGAAAGAGCGAGGAGGAATAGAGAGAAGGAGGAGAGAGGAGGAAAAGAGAGGAGGAAGAGAAAGGAGGAAGAGAGAGGAGGAAGAGAGAGGAGGAAGAGTGAAGAAGAGGAGAGAGGAGGAAGAGAGAGGAGGAAGAGACAGGAGGAAGAGTGAGGAAGAGGAGAAAGGAGGAAGAGAGAGGAAAAGGAGAGAGGAGGAATACAGAGCAGAAAGAGAGAGGAGGAAGAGAGAGAAGGAGGAGAGAGGAGAAAAAGTGAGGAGGAAGAGAAAGGAGGAAGAGAGAGGAGGAAGAGTGAAGAAGAGGAGAGAGGAGGAGGAGAGAGGAGGAGGAGACAGGAAAAATAGGAGGAAAAGAGAGGAGGAAGAGAGAGGAGGAAGAGAGAGGAGGAACAGAGAGGAAGAGGAGAGTGGAGGAAGAGAGAGGAGGAAGAGAGAGGAGGAAGAGAGAGGAAAAACAGGAGGAAGAGAGAGGAAAATGAGAGAGGAGGAAGAGAGAGGAAGAGGAGAGATAAGGAAGAGAGAGGAGGAAAAGGGAGGAGGAAGAGAGAGGAAGAGGAGAGAGTAGGAAGAGAGAGGAGGAAGAGAGGAAAATGAGAGAGGAGGAAGAGAGACGAAAAGGAGAGAGGAGGAAGTGGTGGAGGAAAAGAGAGGAAGAAGAGAGAGGAGGAAGAGAGAGGAGGAAGAAAGAGGAAAATTACAGAGGAGGAAAAGAGAGGAGGAAGAGAGAGGAGGAAGAGAGAAGAGGAAGAGAGAGAAGGAAGAGAGAGGAAGAGGAGAGAGGAGGAAGAGAAAGGAGGAAAAGGGAGGAGGAACAGAGAGG
Organism: Strix uralensis; assembly: GCF_047716275.1. Classification (NCBI taxonomy): domain Eukaryota; kingdom Metazoa; phylum Chordata; class Aves; order Strigiformes; family Strigidae; genus Strix; species Strix uralensis. The sequence goes on from NW_027436916.1 coordinate 27,733, forward strand.
ACGATGACAGAGGAGGAAGAGAGAGGAGGAAGAGAGAGGAGGAAGAGAGAGGTAAAGGAGAGAGGAGGAGGAGAGAGGAGGAAGAGAGAGAAGGAGGAGAGAGGAGAAAAAGTGAGGAGGAAGAGAAAGGAGGAAGAGAGAGGAGGAAGAGTGAAGAAGAGGAGAGAGGAGGAGGAGAGAGGAGGAGGAGAGAGGATTGGGAGAGAGTAGGCAAAGAGAGGAGGAAGATAGAGGAGGAAGAAAGAGGAAAAATAGGAGGAAAAGAGAGGAGGGAGAGAGAGGAGTAAGAGAGAGGAAAAATAGGAGGAAAAGAGAGGAGGAAGAGAGAGGAGGAAGAGAGAGGAGGAAGAGAGAGAAGGAAGAGAGAGGAAGAGGAGAGAGGAGGAAGACAGAGGAGGAATAGAGAGGAAGAGGAGAGAGAAGGAAGAGAAAGGAGGAAAAGGGAGGAGGAACAGAGAGGAAGAGGAGAGAGGAGGAAGAGAGAGGAGGAAGAGAGAGGAGGCAGAGAGAGGAAAAGGAGAGAGGAGGAGGAGAGAGGAAAAGGAGAGAGAAGGAATACAGAGGAGAAAGAGCGAGGCGGAATAGAGAGAAGGAGGAGAGAGGAGGAAAAGAGAGGAGGAAGAGAAAGGAGGAAGAGAGAGGAGGAAAAGAGAGGAGGAAGAGTGAAGAAGAGGAGAGAGGAGGAAGAGAGAGGAGGAAGAGAGAGGAGGAAGAGTGAGGAAGAGGAGAAAGGAGGAAGAGAGGGGAAAAGGAGAGAGGAGGAATACAGAGCAGAAAGAGAGGAGGAAGAGAGAGAAAGAGGAGAGAGGAGGAAGAGAAAGGAGGAAGAAAGCGGAAAAGAAGAGAGGAGGAGGAGAGAGGAGGAGGAGAGACGATTGGGAGAGTGTAGGCAAAGAGAGGAGGAAGAGAGAGGAGGTAGAGAGAGGAAGAGGACAGAGGAGGCAGAGAGATGAGGAAAAGAGAGGAGGAAGAGAGAGGAGAAAGAGAGAGGACGAGGAGAGAGGAGGAAGAGAGAGGAGGAATAGAGAGGAAGAGGAGAGAGTAGGAAGAGAGATGAGGAAAAGTGAGGAGGAAGAGAGAGGAGGAAGAGAGAGGAGGAAAGGAGAGGAGGAAGAGAGAGGAAAAATACAGAGGAGGAAAAGAGAGGAGGAAGAGAGAGGAGGAACAGAGAGGAGGAAGAGAGAGGAGGAAGAGAGAGGAGGAAGAGAGAGGAGGAAGAGAGAGGAAAAGGAGAGAGGAGGAAGTGGTTGAGGAAAAGAGTGGAGGAAGAGGGGTGGAAGAGAGGAGGAAGAGAGAGGAGGAAGACAGAGGCGGAAGAGAGAGGAAGAGGAGAGTGGAGGAAGAGAGAGGAGGAAGAGAGAGAAGTAAGAGAGAGGAAAAATAGAAAAAGAGAGGAGGAATAGAGAGGAGGAAGAGAGAGGAGGAAGAGAGAGGAAAAATAGTAGGACAAGAGAGGAGGAAAAGAGAGGAGGAAGAGAGAGGAGGAAGAGAGAGAAGGAAGATAAGGAAGAGGAAAGAAGAGGAAGAGAGAGGAGGAAAAGAGAGGAGGAACAGAGAGGAAGAGGAGAGAGGAGGAAGAGAGAGGAGGAAGAGATAGGAAGAAGAGAGAAGAGGAAGAGAGATGAGGAAGAGAGACGAAAAGGATAGAGGAGGAGGTGAGAGGAGGAAGAGAGAGGAAAAGGAGAGAGGAGGAGGAGAGAGGAGTAAGGGAGGGGAAGATTAGAGAGGAGGAAGAGAGAGGAAGAGGAGAATGGAGGAAGAGAGAGGAGGAAGAGAGAGGAGTAAGAGAGAGGAAAAATAGGAGGAAAAGAGAGGAGGAAGAGAGAGGAAGAGGAGAGTGGAGGAAGAGAGAGGAGGAAGAGAGAGGAGGAAGAGAGAGGAGGACGAGAGAGGAGGAAGAGAGAGGAAAAATAGGAGGAAAAGAGAGGAGGAAGAGAGAGGAGGAAGAGAGAGGAAAAATAGAAGGAAAAGAGAGGAGGAAGAGAGAGGAGGAACAGAGAGGAAGAGGAGAGTGGAGGAAGAGAGAGGAGGAAGAGAGAGGAGAAAGAGAGAGGAAAAACAGGAGGAAGAGAGAGGAGGAAGAGAGAGGAAGAGGAGAGAGGAGGAAGAGAGAGGAGGAAGAGTGAGGAAGAGGAGAAAGGAGGAAGAGAGAGGAAAAGGAGAGAAAAGGAATACAGAGGAGAAAGAGCGAGGAGGAATAGAGAGAAGGAGGAGAGAGGAGGAAAAGAGAGGAGGAAGAGAAAGGAGGAAGAGAGAGGAGGAAGAGAGAGGAGGAAGAGTGAAGAAGAGGAGAGAGGAGGAAGAGAGAGGAGGAAGAGACAGGAGGAAGAGTGAGGAAGAGGAGAAAGGAGGAAGAGAGAGGAAAAGGAGAGAGGAGGAATACAGAGCAGAAAGAGAGAGGAGGAAGAGAGAGAAGGAGGAGAGAGGAGAAAAAGTGAGGAGGAAGAGAAAGGAGGAAGAGAGAGGAGGAAGAGTGAAGAAGAGGAGAGAGGAGGAGGAGAGAGGAGGAGGAGACAGGAAAAATAGGAGGAAAAGAGAGGAGGAAGAGAGAGGAGGAAGAGAGAGGAGGAACAGAGAGGAAGAGGAGAGTGGAGGAAGAGAGAGGAGGAAGAGAGAGGAGGAAGAGAGAGGAAAAACAGGAGGAAGAGAGAGGAAAATGAGAGAGGAGGAAGAGAGAGGAAGAGGAGAGATAAGGAAGAGAGAGGAGGAAAAGGGAGGAGGAAGAGAGAGGAAGAGGAGAGAGTAGGAAGAGAGAGGAGGAAGAGAGGAAAATGAGAGAGGAGGAAGAGAGACGAAAAGGAGAGAGGAGGAAGTGGTGGAGGAAAAGAGAGGAAGAAGAGAGAGGAGGAAGAGAGAGGAGGAAGAAAGAGGAAAATTACAGAGGAGGAAAAGAGAGGAGGAAGAGAGAGGAGGAAGAGAGAAGAGGAAGAGAGAGAAGGAAGAGAGAGGAAGAGGAGAGAGGAGGAAGAGAAAGGAGGAAAAGGGAGGAGGAACAGAGAGGACGATGACAGAGGAGGAAGAGAGAGGAGGAAGAGAGAGGAGGAAGAGAGAGGTAAAGGAGAGAGGAGGAGGAGAGAGGAGGAAGAGAGAGAAGGAGGAGAGAGGAGAAAAAGTGAGGAGGAAGAGAAAGGAGGAAGAGAGAGGAGGAAGAGTGAAGAAGAGGAGAGAGGAGGAGGAGAGAGGAGGAGGAGAGAGGATTGGGAGAGAGTAGGCAAAGAGAGGAGGAAGATAGAGGAGGAAGAAAGAGGAAAAATAGGAGGAAAAGAGAGGAGGGAGAGAGAGGAGTAAGAGAGAGGAAAAATAGGAGGAAAAGAGAGGAGGAAGAGAGAGGAGGAAGAGAGAGGAGGAAGAGAGAGAAGGAAGAGAGAGGAAGAGGAGAGAGGAGGAAGACAGAGGAGGAATAGAGAGGAAGAGGAGAGAGAAGGAAGAGAAAGGAGGAAAAGGGAGGAGGAACAGAGAGGAAGAGGAGAGAGGAGGAAGAGAGAGGAGGAAGAGAGAGGAGGCAGAGAGAGGAAAAGGAGAGAGGAGGAGGAGAGAGGAAAAGGAGAGAGAAGGAATACAGAGGAGAAAGAGCGAGGCGGAATAGAGAGAAGGAGGAGAGAGGAGGAAAAGAGAGGAGGAAGAGAAAGGAGGAAGAGAGAGGAGGAAAAGAGAGGAGGAAGAGTGAAGAAGAGGAGAGAGGAGGAAGAGAGAGGAGGAAGAGAGAGGAGGAAGAGTGAGGAAGAGGAGAAAGGAGGAAGAGAGGGGAAAAGGAGAGAGGAGGAATACAGAGCAGAAAGAGAGGAGGAAGAGAGAGAAAGAGGAGAGAGGAGGAAAAGCGAGGAGGAAGAGAAAGGAGGAAGAGAGAGGAGGAAGAGAGAGAAAGAGGAGAGAGGAGGAAGAGAAAGGAGGAAGAAAGCGGAAAAGAAGAGAGGAGGAGGAGAGAGGAGGAGGAGAGACGATTGGGAGAGTGTAGGCAAAGAGAGGAGGAAGAGAGAGGAGGTAGAGAGAGGAAGAGGACAGAGGAGGCAGAGAGATGAGGAAAAGAGAGGAGGAAGAGAGAGGAGAAAGAGAGAGGACGAGGAGAGAGGAGGAAGAGAGAGGAGGAATAGAGAGGAAGAGGAGAGAGTAGGAAGAGAGATGAGGAAAAGTGAGGAGGAAGAGAGAGGAGGAAGAGAGAGGAGGAAAGGAGAGGAGGAAGAGAGAGGAAAAATACAGAGGAGGAAAAGAGAGGAGGAAGAGAGAGGAGGAACAGAGAGGAGGAAGAGAGAGGAGGAAGAGAGAGGAGGAAGAGAGAGGAGGAAGAGAGAGGAAAAGGAGAGAGGAGGAAGTGGTTGAGGAAAAGAGTGGAGGAAGAGGGGTGGAAGAGAGGAGGAAGAGAGAGGAGGAAGACAGAGGCGGAAGAGAGAGGAAGAGGAGAGTGGAGGAAGAGAGAGGAGGAAGAGAGAGAAGTAAGAGAGAGGAAAAATAGAAAAAGAGAGGAGGAATAGAGAGGAGGAAGAGAGAGGAGGAAGAGAGAGGAAAAATAGTAGGACAAGAGAGGAGGAAAAGGGAGGAGGAAGAGAGAGGAGGAAGAGAGAGAAGGAAGATAAGGAAGAGGAAAGAAGAGGAAGAGAGAGGAGGAAAAGAGAGGAGGAACAGAGAGGAAGAGGAGAGAGGAGGAAGAGAGAGGAGGAAGAGATAGGAAGAAGAGAGAAGAGGAAGAGAGATGAGGAAGAGAGACGAAAAGGATAGAGGAGGAGGTGAGAGGAGGAAGAGAGAGGAAAAGGAGAGAGGAGGAGGAGAGAGGAGTAAGGGAGGGGAAGATTAGAGAGGAGGAAGAGAGAGGAAGAGGAGAATGGAGGAAGAGAGAGGAGGAAGAGAGAGGAGTAAGAGAGAGGAAAAATAGGAGGAAAAGAGAGGAGGAAGAGAGAGGAAGAGGAGAGTGGAGGAAGAGAGAGGAGGAAGAGAGAGGAGGAAGAGAGAGGAGGACGAGAGAGGAGGAAGAGAGAGGAAAAATAGGAGGAAAAGAGAGGAGGAAGAGAGAGGAGGAAGAGAGAGGAAAAATAGAAGGAAAAGAGAGGAGGAAGAGAGAGGAGGAACAGAGAGGAAGAGGAGAGTGGAGGAAGAGAGAGGAGGAACAGAGAGGAAAAACAGGAGGAAGAGAGAGGAGGAAGAGAGAGGAAGAGGAGAGAGGAGGAAGAGAGAGGAGGAAGAGTGAGGAAGAGGAGAAAGGAGGAAGAGAGAGGAAAAGGAGAGAGAAGGAATACAGAGGAGAAAGATCGAGGAGGAATAGAGAGAAGGAGGAAAGAGGAGGAAAAGAGAGGAGGAAGAGAAAGGAGGAAGAGAGAGGAGGAAGAGAGAGGAGGAAGAGTGAAGAAGAGGAGAGAGGAGGAAGAGAGAGGAGGAAGAGACAGGAGGAAGAGTGAGGAAGAGGAGAAAGGAGGAAGAGAGAGGAAAAGGAGAGAGGAGGAATACAGAGCAGAAAGAGAGAGGAGGAAGAGAGAGAAGTAGGAGAGAGGAGAAAAAGTGAGGAGGAAGAGAAAGGAGGAAGAGAGAGGAGGAAGAGTGAAGAAAAGGAGAGAGGAGGAGGAGAGAGGAGGAGGAGAGAGGATTGGGAGAGAGTAGGCAAAGAGAGGAGGAAGATAGAGGAGGAAGAGAGAGGAAAAATAGGAGGAAAAGAGAGGAGGAAGAGAGAGGAGTAAGAGAGAGGAAAAATAGGAGGAAAAGAGAGGAGGAAGAGAGAGGAGGAAGAGAGAGGAGGAACAGAGAGGAAGAGGAGAGTGGAGGAAGAGAGAGGAGGAAGAGAGAGGAGGAAGAGAGAGGAAAAACAGGAGGAAGAGAGAGGAAAATGAGAGAGGAGGAAGTAGGAAAATGAGAGAAGGAGGAGAGAGGTGGAAGAGAGAGGAGGAAGAGAGATGAGGAAGAGACAGAAGGAAGAGAGAGGAAGAGGAGAGAGGAGGAAGAGAGAGGAGGAAGAGTGAGGAGGCAGAGAGAGGAAAAGGAGAGAGGAGGAGGAGAGAAGAAGAGGAGAGAGGAGGAAGAGAGAGGAGGAAAAGGGAGGAGGAACAGAGAGGATGAGGACAGCGGATGAAGAGATAGGAGGAAGAGAGAGGTAAAGGAGAGTGGAGGAGGAGAGAGGAGGAACAGAGAGGAGGAAGAGAGGAGAAAGAGAGGAGGAAGAGAGAGGAGGAAGAGAGTGGAGTAAGAGAGAGGAAAAATAGGAGGAAAAGAGAGGAGGAAGAGAGAGGAGGAAGAGAGAGGAGGAAGAGAGAGGAAGAGGAGAGTGGAGGAAGAGAGTGGAGAAAGAGAGAGGAGGAAGAGAGAGGAAAATTACAGAGGAGGAAAAGAGAGGAGTAAGAGAGAGGAGGAAGAGAGAGGACGAAGAGAGAGAAGGAAGAGAGAGGAAGAGGAGAGAGGAGGAAGAGAGAGGAGGAAAACGGAGGAGGAACAGAGAGGACGAGGACAGAGGAGGAAGAGAGAGGAGGAAGAGAGAGGAGGAAGAGAGAGGTAAATGAGAGAGGAGGAGGAGAGAGGAGGAAGAGAGAGTAGGAAGAGAGAGGAGGAAGATAGAGGAAGAGGAGTGTGCAGGAAGAGAGTAGGAATAGAGAGGGAGAGGAGAGAGTAGAAAGAGAGAGGAGGAAAAGGGAGGAGGAACACAGAGGAAGAGGAGAGAGGAGGAAGAGAGAGGAGGAAGAGAGAGGAAGAGGAGAGAGAAGGAGGAGAGAGGAGGAAGAGAGAGGAGGAAGAGAGTGGAGGCAGAGAGAGAAGGAAGAGAGAGGAAGAGAAGAGAGGAGGAAGAGAATGAAAAGGGAGGAGGAACAGAGAGGAAGAGGAGAGAGGAGGAAGAGAGAGGAAAATGAGAGAGGAGGAAGAGAGAGGAAGAGGAGAGTGGAGGAAGAGAGAGGAGGAAGATAGAGGAGAGAGGAGGAACAGAGAGGAGGAAAAGGGAGGAGGAACAGAGAGGAAGAGGAGAGAGGAGGAAGAGAGAGGAGGAAGAGAGAGGAAGAGGAGAGAGAAGGAGGAGAGAGGTGGAGGAGAGAGGAGGAGGAGAGAGGAAGATGAGAGAGGAGGAAGAGAGAGGAGGAAGAGAGCGGAAGAGGAGGGACGAAGAGGAGAGAGGAGGAAGAGAGAGGACGAAGAGAGAGGAGGAAGAGAGAGAAGGAAGAGAGAGGAAGAGGAGAGATAAGGAAGAGAGAGGAGGAAAAGGGAGGAGGAAGAGAGAGGAAGAGGAGAGAGTAGGAAGAGAGAGGAGGAAGAGAGGAAAATGAGAGAGGAGGAAGAGAGACGAAAAGAAGAGAGGAGGAAGTGGTGGAGCAAAAGAGAGGAAGAAGAGAGAGGAGGAAGAGAGAGGAGGAAGAAAGAGGAAAATTACAGAGGAGGAAAAGAGAGGAGGAAGAGAGAGGAGGAAGAGAGAAGAGGAAGAGAGAGAAGGAAGAGAGAGGAAGAGGAGAGAGGAGGAAGAGAGAGGAGGAAAAGGGAGGAGGAACAGAGAGGACGATGACAGAGGAGGAAGAGAGAGGAGGAAGAGAGAGGAGGAAGAGAGAGGTAAAGGAGAGAGGAGAAAGAGAGAGGAGGAGAAGGGAGGAGGAACAGAGTGGAAGAGGAGAGAGGAGGAAGAGAGAGGAGGAAGAGAGAGGAAGAGGAGAGAGAATGAGGAGAGAGGAGGAAGAGAGAGGAGGAAGAGAGAGGAGGAAGACAGAGGAGGAATAGAGAGGAAGAGGAGAGAGAAGGAAGAGAGAGGAGGAAAAGGGAGGAGGAACAGAGAGGAAGAGGAGAGAGGAGGAAGAGAGAGGAGGAAGAGAGAGGAGGCAGAGAGAGGAAAAGGAGAGAGGAGGAGGAGAGAGGAAAAGGAGAGAGAAGGAATACAGAGGAGAAAGAGCGAGGAGGAATAGAGAGAAGGAGGAGAGAGGAGGAAAAGAGAGGAGGAAGAGAAAGGAGGAAGAGAGAGGAGGAAAAGATAGGAGGAAGAGTGAAGAAGAGGAGAGAGGAGGAAGAGACAGGAGGAAGAGAGAGGAGGAAGAGTGAGGAAGAGGAGAAAGGAGGAAGACAGGGGAAAAGGAGAGAGGAGGAATACAGAGCAGAAAGAGAGGAGGAAGAGAGAGAAAGAGGAGAGAGGAGGAAAAGCGAGGAGGAAGAGAAAGGAGGAAGAGAGAGGAGGAAGAGAGAGAAAGAGGAGAGAGGAGGAAGAGAAAGGAGGAAGAAAGCGGAAAAGAAGAGAGGAGGAGGAGAGAGGAGGAGGAGAGACGATTGGGAGAGTGTAGGCAAAGAGAGGAGGAAGAGAGAGGAGGTAGAGAGAGGAAGAGGACAGAGGAGGCAGAGAGATGAGGAAAAGAGAGGAGGAAGAGAGAGGAGAAAGAGAGAGGACGAGGACAGAGGAGGAAGAGAGAGGAGGAATAGAGAGGAAGAGGAGAGAGTAGGAAGAGAGATGAGGAAAAGTGAGGAGGAAGAGAGAGGAGGAAGAGAGAGGAGGAAAGGAGAGGAGGAAGAGAGAGGAAAAATACAGAGGAGGAAAAGAGAGGAGGAAGAGAGAGGAGGAACAGAGAGGAGGAAGAGAGAGGAGGAAGAGAGAGGAGGAAGAGAGAGGAGGAAGAGAGAGGAAAAGGAGAGAGGAGGAAGTGGTTGAGGAAAAGAGTGGAGGAAGAGGGGTGGAAGAGAGGAGGAAGAGAGAGGAGGAAGACAGAGGCGGAAGAGAGAGGAAGAGGAGAGTGGAGGAAGAGAGAGGAGGAAGAGAGAGAAGTAAGAGAGAGGAAAAATAGAAAAAGAGAGGAGGAATAGAGAGGAGGAAGAGAGAGGAGGAAGAGAGAGGAAAAATAGTAGGACAAGAGAGGAGGAAAAGAGAGGAGGAAGAGAGAGGAGGAAGAGAGAGAAGGAAGATAAGGAAGAGGAAAGAAGAGGAAGAGAGAGGAGGAAAAGAGAGGAGGAACAGAGAGGAAGAGGAGAGAGGAGGAAGAGAGAGGAGGAAGAGATAGGAAGAAGAGAGAAGAGGAAGAGAGATGAGGAAGAGAGACGAAAAGGATAGAGGAGGAGGTGAGAGGAGGAAGAGAGAGGAAAAGGAGAGAGGAGGAGGAGAGAGGAGTAAGGGAGGGGAAGATTAGAGAGGAGGAAGAGAGAGGAAGAGGAGAATGGAGGAAGAGAGAGGAGGAAGAGAGAGGAGTAAGAGAGAGGAAAAATAGGAGGAAAAGAGAGGAGGAAGAGAGAGGAAGAGGAGAGTGGAGGAAGAGAGAGGAGGAAGAGAGAGGAGGAAGAGAGAGGAGGACGAGAGAGGAGGAAGAGAGAGGAAAAATAGGAGGAAAAGAGAGGAGGAAGAGAGAGGAGGAAGAGAGAGGAAAAATAGAAGGAAAAGAGAGGAGGAAGAGAGAGGAGGAACAGAGAGGAAGAGGAGAGTGGAGGAAGAGAGAGGAGGAAGAGAGAGGAAAAACAGGAGGAAGAGAGAGGAGGAAGAGAGAGGAAGAGGAGAGAGGAGGAAGAGAGAGGAGGAAGAGTGAGGAAGAGGAGAAAGGAGGAAGAGAGAGGAAAAGGAGAGAGAATGAATACAGAGGAGAATGATCGAGGAGGAATAGAGAGAAGGAGGAAAGAGGAGGAAAAGAGAGGAGGAAGAGAAAGGAGGAAGAGAGAGGAGGAAGAGAGAGGAGGAAGAGTGAAGAAGAGGAGAGAGGAGGAAGAGAGAGGAGGAAGAGACAGGAGGAAGAGTGAGGAAGAGGAGAAAGGAGGAAGAGAGAGGAAAAGGAGAGAGGAGGAATACAGAGCAGAAAGAGAGAGGAGGAAGAGAGAGAAGTAGGAGAGAGGAGAAAAAGTGAGGAGGAAGAGAAAGGAGGAAGAGAGAGGAGGAAGAGTGAAGAAAAGGAGAGAGGAGGAGGAGAGAGGAGGAGGAGAGAGGATTGGGAGAGAGTAGGCAAAGAGAGGAGGAAGATAGAGGAGGAAGAGAGAGGAAAAATAGGAGGAAAAGAGAGGAGGAAGAGAGAGGAGTAAGAGAGAGGAAAAATAGGAGGAAAAGAGAGGAGGAAGAGAGAGGAGGAAGAGAGAGGAGGAACAGAGAGGAAGAGGAGAGTGGAGGAAGAGAGAGGAGGAAGAGAGAGGAGGAAGAGAGAGGAAAAACAGGAGGAAGAGAGAGGAAAATGAGAGAGGAGGAAGTAGGAAAATGAGAGAAGGAGGAGAGAGGTGGAAGAGAGAGGAGGAAGAGAGATGAGGAAGAGACAGAAGGAAGAGAGAGGAAGAGGAGAGAGGAGGAAGAGAGAGGAGGAAGAGTGAGGAGGCAGAGAGAGGAAAAGGAGAGAGGAGGAGGAGAGAAGAAGAGGAGAGAGGAGGAAGAGAGAGGAGGAAAAGGGAGGAGGAACAGAGAGGATGAGGACAGCGGAGGAAGAGATAGGAGGAAGAGAGAGGTAAAGGAGAGTGGAGGAGGAGAGAGGAGGAACAGAGAGGAGGAAGAGAGGAGAAAGAGAGGAGGAAGAGAGAGGAGGAAGAGAGTGGAGTAAGAGAGAGGAAAAATAGGAGGAAAAGAGAGGAGGAAGAGAGAGGAGGAAGAGAGAGGAGGAAGAGAGAGGAAGAGGAGAGTGGAGGAAGAGAGTGGAGAAAGAGAGAGGAGGAAGAGAGAGGAAAATTACAGAGGAGGAAAAGAGAGGAGTAAGAGAGAGGAGGAAGAGAGAGGACGAAGAGAGAGAAGGAAGAGAGAGGAAGAGGAGAGAGGAGGAAGAGAGAGGAGGAAAACGGAGGAGGAACAGAGAGGACGAGGACAGAGGAGGAAGAGAGAGGAGGAAGAGAGAGGAGGAAGAGAGAGGTAAATGAGAGAGGAGGAGGAGAGAGGAGGAAGAGAGAGTAGGAAGAGAGAGGAGGAAGATAGAGGAAGAGAGGTGTGCAGGAAGAGAGTAGGAATAGAGAGGGAGAGGAGAGAGTAGAAAGAGAGAGGAGGAAAAGGGAGGAGGAACACAGAGGAAGAGGAGAGAGGAGGAAGAGAGAGGAGGAAGAGAGAGGAAGAGGAGAGAGAAGGAGGAGAGAGGAGGAAGAGAGAGGAGGAAGAGAGTGGAGGAAGAGAGTGGAGGAAGAGAGAGGAAGAGAAGAGAGGAGGAAGACAGAGGAGGAAAAGGGAGGAGGAACAGAGAGGAAGAGGAGAGAGGAGGAAGAGAGAGGAAAATGAGAGAGGAGGAAGAGAGAGGAAGAGGAGAGTGGAGGAAGAGAGAGGAGGAAGATAGAGGAGAGAGGAGGAAGAGAGAGGAGGAAAAGGCAGGAGGAACAGAGAGGAAGAGGAGAGAGGAGGAAGAGAGAGGAGGAAGAGAGAGGAAGAGGAGAGAGAAGGAGGAGAGAGGTGGAGGAGAGAGGAGGAGGAGAGAGGAAGATGAGAGAGGAGGAAGAGAGAGGAGGAAGAGAGCGGAAGAGGAGGGACGACGAGGAGAGAGGAGGAAGAGAGAGGACGAAGAGAGAGGAGGAAGAGAGAGAAGGAAGAGAGAGGAAGAGGAGAGATAAGGAAGAGAGAGGAGGAAAAGGGAGGAGGAAGAGAGAGGAAGAGGAGAGAGTAGGAAGAGAGAGGAGGAAGAGAGGAAAATGAGAGAGGAGGAAGAGAGACGAAAAGAAGAGAGGAGGAAGTGGTGGAGGAAAAGAGAGGAAGAAGAGAGAGGAGGAAGAGAGAGGAGGAAGAAAGAGGAAAATTACAGAGGAGGAAAAGAGAGGAGGAAGAGAGAGGAGGAAGAGAGAAGAGGAAGAGAGAGGTAAAGGAGAGAGGAGGAGGAGAGAGGAGGAAGAGAGAGAAGGAGGAGAGAGGAGAAAAAGTGAGGAGGAAGAGAAAGGAGGAAGAGAGAGGAGGAAGAGTGAAGAAGAGGAGAGAGGAGGAGGAGAGAGGAGGAGGAGAGAGGATTGGGAGAGAGTAGGCAAAGAGAGGAGGAAGATAGAGGAGAAAGAAAGAGGAAAAATAGGAGGAAAAGAGAGGAGGAAGAGAGAGGAGTAAGAGAGAGGAAAAATAGGAGGAAAAGAGAGGAGGAAGAGAGAGGAGGAAGAGAGAGGAGGAACAGAGAGGAAGAGGAGAGTGGAGGAAGAGAGAGGAGGAAGAGAGAGGAGGAAGAGAGAGGAAAAACAGGAGGAAGAGAGAGGAAAATGAGAGAGGAGGAAGTAGGAAAATGAGAGAAGGAGGAGAGAGGTGGAAGAGAGAGTAGGAAGAGAGATGAGGAAGAGAGAGAAGGAAGAGAGAGGAAGAGGAGAGAGGAGGAAGAGAGAGGAGGAAGAGAGAGGAGGAAGAGTGAGGAGGCAGAGAGAGTAAAAGGAGAGAGGAGGAGGAGAGAGGAAGAGGAGAGAGGAGGAAGAGAGAGGAGGAAATGGGAGGAGGAACAGAGAGGATGAGGACAGAGGAGGAAAAGATAGGAGGAAGAGAGAGGTAAAGGAGAGTGGAGGAGGAGAGAGGAGGAACAGAGAGGAGAAAGAGAGTGGAGTAAGAGAGAGGAAAAATAGGAGGAAAAGAGAGGAGGAAGAGAGAGGAGGAAGAGAGAGGAGGAAGAGAGAGGAAGAGGAGAGTGGAGGAAGAGAGTGGAGAAAGAGAGAGGATGTCGCAGTTGAGACGGACACGACAAACATCAGATTGTGTGAAAGCGACCAAAATGGCTGCAAAAGCCCCTTTATTGTTCTAACAAGCTTTTTTATAACCTTCTTCAAAGTAGGTGTTCATACAGGATTGGTTTACTTTAGTAACTAACAGTTCACGATTGGGTGATAGTTTCTCGCCTGAATCGTCAGGACAGTTCTTCTTATCTTAGTTCTCTAATCTTGTTTCCATGGCACTTCTCGGGACTTTCTCGCCTCTCATGGATACACTGGAATTTCTTCAAGGTTAAATTCTTCTTCAGTTAGACTAGAGGCAGACCCGCTGCCTCCCCCGACAATTCCCCCTTTTTGTATTTGTGCTAGAAATATTGCAGAAGCAGTCTTCTGCAGGGCCCTTTGCAGAAGACTGACAAGACATGGCAACATCAAAGCACAGTCACAATTACCAAGATCATGACCCCCACAGTTTTGACCAGAGATATCAACCATCCAGAAAGTCCCCATCCTTTAAACATCCTTGTAAGCCAATCCAATCCGTCCTCTTCTGTTAGACGCCTCACACCATCCTTCAGCTGCTGTATACTTTTAAAAATAGATTCTGAGTGGTCAGACAAATTCATGCAACACATTCCTTCAAAATCTTCACATCCATGTCCTTGCGCTAAAAGCAAAAAGTCAATTGCAGCCCTGTTCTGTAAAGTAGCATGTCTAACACTATCAACATCAGTTAAAAGGCCACTTAAAGCTAAAGAAGTAGCATTAGTCTGTTTGCTAAGCCAACATCCCAACTTATTCAAAGTCGTTAAGGCATTTGCAACACCAACTCCTGGTGCCAATATGGAGGCCGTTATGATCTGGCCTGGATTCCAGAATTCAACGTTATCTCGACAAGAACTTTCAAACCGATGAACGGTCCTTGGGACTCGCTTATGTTTTCGAGTCATATTCAGAATCATTGACACATTTGGTGTTAATAACGTGAGACGTCCGAGGCTACACGGGCCTCCATTCAGTTTAGATGGGACGCCTCCCCAGGCACGATCTCCACAGATTAGAAACACACCAGGAGGTAATGCAAGAGGAACAGCAAAAGATCGTGAGATGTTAGTCGAAGTATAATTGCACCAAGCAGTTGAATTATGATAAGCAGCATTAGTTGCATTCACATTTTGCCCTCTCCGTGTGGTGTTATAGGAGTAATTAAAAAACACACAAGCATCCATTATAACAGAGCCTAGCAACTCTAGCTCTTGGGGTTCTTGCGTAACCTGTGGAAGGTGACTATATACACCATCCCAATTATCTGTACAATTTTTTGAAGAGTTGCAAAGAGAGAAAGCCTGAAGGGTTTGTGGGATTGGCCATGTGTCTACTGGCACTCCCACCAAACAGGTGGAGAATGGATTTTCCGGGTTCGCAGTAGAAAGGCACAAGGTTTCTTGATGTGTCATATTTGCCAAAGTTACCCAGACATTCTGCTTGGGTTGTGGAACTACCCATCCTTCAGCCTGATGCAGGTTCCAGCACAGGCCGAACACACCGAGCAGGAACCCAGCGAGGGCCGGCATCTGTAGAGACACAAGCATAACCCCTGCCCCAGGTTAATAATTCACATGGTCCACTCCACTGGCCAGTAATTAGATCTCTAACATGCACTTTGATGTCTTTTTGCAAATCCTGTTTTGAAAAAAGAGAAGAGAAATGCTGAAAAAGAGGAGGTAAAGAAGAATTATCCCCGTAATGGAGAAAGTTAAGAACATAAACTGCTTTATCTAAACATGCCTGTGGTGGTTCCCCAATCATTCCCCCTTTTTGTTTTTGAAGCTGCCGCTTCAACGTACTATGTGCACGCTCAACAATTGCTTGTCCTGTTGGGGAATGGGGAATTCCTGTAACATGAGTAACACCCCACAAATTAAAAAATGTTTGAACCTTCTGTGAAATGTATGCTGGGCCATTGTCCGTTTTTATTTGGCGTGGTACCCCAAGCATAGAGAAAGCCTTTTGGAAGTGTCGAACTACATCTTTTCCTGTCTCCCCGTTATGTGCTGTTGCTACTAAGGCATGAGAATAAGTATCAATGGAAACATGAACATACTTCTGTCGGCCAAATTCATTTATGTGAGTAACATCACTTTGCCAAATCTGTAAAGCCTGCATACCTCTGGGGTTAGTACCAAAATACACTGGTGTGTGAGTTCCTTGGCAGTCAGGGCAGGCGGCTACAATAGACCGAGCTTCCGCATGAGACAAACCGAACTGCCGTCGTAAAGCTCAATATCCTTGGTGAAAAAATTGATGTGATAATACAGCTTGTTGCTTTATGTTAGGAACAGTATTCAGAGCCATAGCGGAAACAAGAGCATCCGCTCTGGCATTACCTTCTGTATAAAATCCTGGTAAAGTGGTATGACTACGGATGTGCATGATAAAATAAGGTTCTGTCCGTAGTTGAATACTTTTCCAGAGTTCTAAAAGTACATCAAATAGTAATTGATTGTCTGACATGGTCAAAACCACTTTGTCTAGTCTAGAAACTAAGTTAGCTACATATGCTGAGTCAGTTACAATATTTACAGGAACAGAAAAAATAGAAAAAACAACAGCCATTGCACGTAGCTCTACTACTTGTGGAGAACCATTTTGATATACTACTTTGTTGTTCCAGTTGTTGTTTTCATACCATACTACTGCTGCTTTACCTGTTTTTCCTGAGCCATCTGTAAAAACAGTAGGGCCGTTCACTGGTTCTGGGCGGCTTAAATTTTTTTGACCAAATGGTATTTCTCAAGCAAATTTCAGTAGCGGATGTGACGGCAGGTGATATGACACCTGTCCTTGAAAACCCGCCATGGCCGCCTGTAGTTCATAATTATTTGCCAAGCACCATTCAAAATACCAATTCTGAACAGGTAAAACAATCTTAGCTGGGTCACGCCCTGTTAGTTCTGTACATCGTTTTCTGGCTTTTATGATTACATCAGCAATAAGCTCAAACAGTCCAGGAGCAGTTTTTCGTGGTCGGAATGACAGAAACATCCATTCTAGAATGTGCAGTGGGTCATCCCACTCAGAATTCCACTGCACCAAAGCACCAAATGGTACAGTTTTGTCAATTAGTACAAAGAGTTGCACCAATTGAGACAGATCTATTCGAGAAACAAATTTCTCATGTATAGATCATTCCACCATGTGAATTACCTTTAATGCTTCCTCAGTTAATACTCTGGGTTCTGTTGGATCATTGGAATTTTTTAATAATTCCAATAAAGGTTGCAGTTGTGAATTGGTCAGTCCGAGATAGGGTCTAATCCAATTCAGAGATCCCATTAACTTCTGTACATCATTAAGGGTTTTAACTTCAAGGTTAAGTTTCACAGGTTGAGGCATTACCTGCCTACCTGTGACTGTTAGTCCTAAATACTTACAGGGTTCTACTTTCTGCACCTTTTCGGGGGCGATAACTAATCCATATTGTTGTAACGAATCTCTGGCTAAATTCTCCATGTCATTCAACTGCTCCTTGTTTGATGCTAACAGGATGTCATCCATGTAATGGTAACAATAACTGGTAGGGAATCTTTCCCTTACAGGTGACAAAGCTTGTGCCACAAACCATTGACAAATTGTTGGTGAATTTTTCATGCCCTGCGGCAGAACTTTCCATTGATATCTTTTTGCAGGTTCTGCATGATTGACAGAAGGCACAGAGAATGCAAATTTTTCTCTGTCTTGAAAGGCTAATGGTATTGTAAAAAAACAATCCTTGAGATCCATGACAATGATTTCCCAATCTTGAGGGATCATGGCCGGTGAAGGCATGCCTGGTTGTAGAGCCCCCATCGTGGCCATGACAGCATTGATCTGCCGCAGGTCATGCAAAAATCGCCATTTTCCTGATTTCTTTTTTATCACAAACACTGGAGTATTCCAGGGGCTCTGAGAGGGTTCAATGTGTCCAGCAGCTAGCTGTTCTGCCACCAATTCTTGCAGGGCCTTTAATTTCTCCATTGGTAGGGGCCACTGATCCACCCACACAGGGTTATTCGTTAACCAAGTTAAAACAAGCGTGGGTTGCCTAACACCCTGCAGCACAGTGGCCCCCGTTAAAAATCCGTAGTAATCTTCACCCCCCACTGTGACAAGCAATCTCTCCCCCATAGATTGAGGGGAGCTGCTGTCACATATGGTTTAACGACTGCTTGTTGGCCCTCAGGATTGGTGATCAGAATTGCCGTAGCTGCTGTTCTTGCTCGTGCGGAGCCTCCCAGCCCCACTACCCCTGTGTCCACATCCTCTGTTGGCCAGGTGGATGGCCACAGATAGTTAGAAATAATAGTCACATCGGCGCCCGTATCTAGGAGCCCCGCAAGCCTTACTGTAGTCGGTGAATGTCCATGATTTGACAGCGTGCACGTCATATGTGGTCGAGATGATGAGACAGTCTGAGACCAGCACACTTGAGGGGGTCCTGTAGAACCGAAGCCTCCATCACCTCGCAGTCGCTGTTCTGCTTTTGGGACACAACTCAAAAAAGGAACAAGTTGAGCAATGAGAGTGCCTTTTGGAATCGTTACAGGTGGATAAGGAGTAGAAATCATAGCACAAATTTGTTCAGTAAAATCAGCATCAATAATTCCTACATGCACAATTAATCCATTCGAAGTGCTACTAGATCTTCCAACCAAAAGGGCACTTAGACCTCGTAATTCCATTGTCTTTCTCAATGCGGTGAGTCCCTCCTGTTGAGATTGTTCCAATATAATAGGGGGCCAAGTGGCCTGCAGTTGAGTATTACTAAATGGCCCTTCACTAAGCAAAGTATCCTCTCTAATGTCTAGTCTTGGGTCATCCTGTGGTAGTCGTAAATTATTCTGCGCGGCTGCACGTGCCATCTGCCTCCAAGTAGATTGAAACGCTTGTAATTGTACTGGCTGAAACAGCACTTGTGCGAGATGTGTAACATGATATGGACACAGCAAATCTGTGCGGATTATTTGAATAAGTTGCATCACCTCAGGAGAATTGATTCCAAATTTCTGTGCTTTATTCTGCAAATCCTGCACCACCTTCCAACTGATCGGATTGTGCTCATCATGCTCATTTGTGCCTGCAACAGCTTTATAAACAGGGAATGCACCATAAGCCTCTGCTGCTATATCTACAGGCTTTGGACATGCCGGGGTTGGAGAGTATGGGCTGAGGCGTTCAACCAGATCCCAGTTGCCAGCCTCAGCAGCATACTTTCTAACTCCCTCCCAAAATCGATCAGGGGACCTTGGAATTACAGTTACTGTGGATGGAGGGAGAGTCCATGGCTGGGCTTTCTTCACCATGGGTTTATCTGTGATATGTAGAGTTTGTAAAGCCGTGGTTAAAGCTTCTTCTCCCTCACTTTCATTTTCGCTCTCGCTCTCTGGCTCTGTGTTACCCGCCCTATTTTCCTCCTCGGGGGGGGCTGATGGAATCACCCCTTCTGCTGCTGCGCCGCTAGGGGCCGCCGCTGCACCGCTAGATGGGGGGGGCTCCTCATCGCCCCGCAAAATATTTAATGGTGGAGGAGGAGGAGGTGGGCGAGGGCGCGATCTGCTTTTGCCCGTGAGGGGTTTCCTGCCTGCTATTCCTGAGGCTGAGGTATCCACTGCCTTTGTCCCTTTGCCACAGTCCTCCCCGTCATTGTCTTCAGGTCGAATGTCTGTTAGTTTCCCATCAGAGGCCTCACGCTCTATCTTCCATTCCTTTAAGGTTTCACTCAATAAGCGCCATGTGGTTGCCAACTCACATGCCTCTTTTTGTCCTTTAGAGACCTCATCCAATATTTTCAATCCTACTGCTTGCCATGCACTCACACTGAATGCAGTAACTGTTGTGGCTTCAAAGCCTTGCATCTTACTCCATAGCAAAATCTTTTTCAGGCTTTGTTCTGAGGTTTTAACCCCCTTTCTTTTTAATAGGGCTTTCCAGGTAGACAAAATTGTCTCCTCTTCCTTTGTTAATGACTGCCCCATAATTACAGTCCCGTTCCCGGTGGCTCACCTTTTTAGGTGTCGAAATTCAGGTCCGGACCAGGCAGATTCCCTCTGCTCTCAGCTACACCGGGCTCCGTCTCCGCGGCTCTTCCCGCCGCCGTTATAATTCTACTTTAAATGACCACTTTGCTCTAATCACGTTGCTCTAATCAATCACGTCGCTCTAATTTATCACGTCGCTCTAATTTATCACACCGGGGTCACCATTTGTCGCAGTTGAGACGGACACGACAAACATCAGATTGTGTGAAAGCGACCAAAATGGCTGCAAAAGCCCCTTTATTGTTCTAACAAGCTTTTTTATAACCTTCTTCAAAGTAGGTGTTCATACAGGATTGGTTTACTTTAGTAACTAACAGTTCACGATTGGGTGATAGTTTCTCGCCTGAATCGTCAGGACAGTTCTTCTTATCTTAGTTCTCTAATCTTGTTTCCATGGCACTTCTCGGGACTTTCTCGCCTCTCATGGATACACTGGAATTTCTTCAAGGTTAAATTCTTCTTCAGTTAGACTAGAGGCAGACCCGCTGCCTCCCCCGACAAGAGGAGGAAGAGAGAGGAAAATTACAGAGGAGGAAAAGAGAGGAGTAAGAGAGAGGAGGAAGAGAGAGGACGAAAAGAGAGAAGGAAGAGAGAGGAAGAGGAGAGAGGAGGAAGAGAGAGGAGGAAAACGGAGGAGGAACAGAGAGGACGAGGACAGAGGAGGAAGAGAGAGGAGGAAGAGAGAGGAGGAAGAGAGAGGTAAATGAGAAAGGAGGAGGAGAGAGGAGGAAGAGAGAGTAGGAAGAGAGAGGAGGAAGATAGAGGAAGAGGAGTGTGCAGGAAGAGAGTAGGAAGAGAGAGGGAGAGGAGAGAGTAGAAAGAGAGAGGAGGAAAAGGGAGGAGGAACACAGAGAAAGAGGAGAGAGGAGGAAGAGAGAGGAGGAAGAGAGAGGAAGAGGAGAGAGAAGGAGGAGAGAGGAGGAAGAGAGAGGAGGAAGAGAGTGGAGGAAGAGAGAGAAGGAAGAGAGAGGAAGAGAAGAGAGGAGGAAGACAGAGGAGGAAAAGGGAGGAGGAACAGAGAGGAAGAGGAGAGAGGAGGAAGAGAGAGGAAAATGAGAGAGGAGGAAGAGAGAGGAGGAAGAGAGAGGAGAGAGGAGGAACAGAGAGGAGGAAAAGGGAGGAGGAATAGAGAGGAAGAGGAGAGAGGAGGAAGAGAGAGGAGGAAGAGAGAGGAAGAGGAGAGAGAAGGAGGAGAGAGGTGGAGGAGAGAGGAGGAGGAGAGAGGAAGATGAGAGAGGAGGAAGAGAGAGGAGGAAGAGAGCGGAAGAGGAGGGACGACGAGGAGAGAGGAGGAAGAGAGAGGACGAAGAGAGAGGAAGAAGAGAGAGAAGGAAGAGAAAGGAAGAGGAGAGATAAGGAAGAGAGAGGAGGAAAAGGGAGGAGGAAGAGAGAGGAAGAGGAGAGAGTAGGAAGAGAGAGGAGGAAGAGAGGAAAATGAGAGAGGAGGAAGAAAGACGAAAAGGAGAGAGGAGGAAGTGGTGGAGGAAAAGAGAGGAAGAAGAGAGAGGAGGAAGAGAGAGGAGGAAGAAAGAGGAAAATTACAGAGGAGGAAAAGAGAGGAGGAAGAGAGAGGAGGAAGAGAGAAGAGGAAGAGAGAGAAGGAAGAAAGAGGAAGAGGAGAGAGGAGGAAGAGAGAGTAGGAAAAGGGAGGAGGAACAGAGAGGACGATGACAGAGGAGGAAGAGAGAGGAGGAAGAGAGAGGAGGAAGAGAGAGGTAAAGGAGAGAGGAGGAGGAGAGAGGAGGAAGAGAGAGGAGGTAGAGAGAGGAGGAACATAGAGGAAGAGGAGAGTGGAGGAAGAGAGAGGAGGAGGAGAGAGGGAGAGGAGAGAGGAGAAAGAGAGAGGAGGAGAAGGGAGGAGGAACAGAGTGGAAGAGGAGAGAGGAGGAAGAGAGAGGAGGAAGAGAGAGGAAGAGGAGAGAGGAGGAAGACAGAGGAGGAAGAGAGAGGAAGAGGAGAGAGAAGGAGGAGAGAGGTGGAAGAGAGAGAAAGAAGAGAGAGGAGGAAGAGAGAGAAGGAAGAGAGAGGAAGAGGAGAGAGAAGGAAGAGAGAGGAGGAAAAGGGAGGAGGAACAGAGAGGAAGAGGAGAGAGGAGGAAGAGAGAGGAGGAAGAGAGAGGAGGCAGAGAGAGGAAAAGGAGAGAGGAGGAGGAGAGAGGAGGAAGAGAGAGGAAAAGGAGAGAGAAGGAATACAGAGGAGAAAGAGCGAGGAGGAATAGAGAGAAGGAGGAGAGAGGAGGAAAAGAGAGGAGGAAGAGAAAGGAGGAAGAGAGAGGAGGAAAAGAGAGGAGGAAGAGTGAAGAAGAGGAGAGAGGAGGAAGAGAGAGGAGGAAGAGAGAGGAGGAAGAGTGAGGAAGAGGAGAAAGGAGGAAGAGAGGGGAAAAGGAGAGAGGAGGAATACAGAGCAGAAAGAGAGGAGGAAGAGAAAGAAAGAGGAGAGAGGAGGAAAAGCGAGGAGGAAGAGAAAGGAGGAAGAGAGAGGAGGAAGAGAGAGAAAGAGGAGAGAGGAGGAAGAGAAAGGAGGAAGAAAGCGGAAAAGAAGAGAGGAGGAGGAGAGAGGAGGAGGAGAGACGATTGGGAGAGTGTAGGCAAAGAGAGGAGGAAGAGAGAGGAGGTAGAGAGAGGAAGAGGACAGAGGAGGCAGAGAGATGAGGAAAAGAGAGGAGGAAGAGAGAGGAGAAAGAGAGAGGACGAGGACAGAGGAGGAAGAGAGAGGAGGAATAGAGAGGAAGAGGAGAGAGTAGGAAGAGAGATGAGGAAAAGTGAGGAGGAAGAGAGAGGAGGAAGAGAGAGGAGGAAAGGAGAGGAGGAAGAGAGAGGAAAAATACAGAGGAGGAAAAGAGAGGAGGAAGAGAGAGGAGGAACAGAGAGGAGGAAGAGAGAGGAGGAAGAGAGAGGAGGAAGAGAGAGGAGGAAGAGAGAGGAGGAAGAGAGAGGAAAAGGAGAGAGGAGGAAGTGGTTGAGGAAAAGAGTGGAGGAAGAGGGGTGGAAGAGAGGAGGAAGAGAGAGGAGGAAGACAGAGGCGGAAGAGAGAGGAAGAGGAGAGTGGAGGAAGAGAGAGGAGGAAGAGAGAGAAGTAAGAGAGAGGAAAAATAGAAAAAGAGAGGAGGAATAGAGAGAAGGAAGAGAGAGGAGGAAGAGAGAGAAAAAATAGTAGGACAAGAGAGGAGGAAGAGAGAGGAGGAAGAGAGAGGAGGAAGAGAGAGAAGGAAGATAAGGAAGAGGAAAGAAGAGGAAGAGAGAGGAGGAAAAGAGAGGAGGAACAGAGAGGAAGAGGAGAGAGGAGGAAGAGAGAGGAGGAAGAGATAGGCAGAAGAGAGAAGAGGAAGAGAGATGAGGAAGAGAGACGAAAAGGATAGAGGAGGAGGTGAGAGGAGAAAGAGAGAGGAAAAGGAGAGAGGAGGAGGAGAGAGGAGTAAGGGAGGGGAAGATTAGAGAGGAGGAAGAGAGATGAAGAGGAGAATGGAGGAAGAGAGAGGAGGAAGAGAGAGGAGTAAGAGAGAGGAAAAATAGGAGGAAAAGAGAGGAGGAAGAGAGAGGAAGAGGAGAGTGGAGGAAGAGAGAGGAGGAAGAGAGAGGAGGAAGAGAGAGGAGGACGAGAGAGGAGGAAGAGAGAGGAAAAACAGGAGGAAAAGAGAGGAGGAAGAGAGAGGAGGAAGAGAGAGGAGGAAGAGAGAGGAAAAATAGAAGGAAAAGAGAGGAGGAAGAGAGAGGAGGAACAGAGAGGAAGAGGAGAGTGGAGGAAGAGAGAGGAGGAAGAGAGAGGAAAAACAGGAGGAAGAGAGAGGAGGAAGAGAGAGGAAGAGGAGAGAGGAGGAAGAGAGAGGAGGAAGAGTGAGGAAGAGGAGAAAGGAGGAAGAGAGAGGAAAAGGAGAGAGAAGGAATACAGAGGAGAAAGAGCGAGGAGGAATAGAGAGAAGGAGGAAAGAGGAGGAAAAGAGAGGAGGAAGAGAAAGGAGGAAGAGAGAGGAGGAACAGAGAGGAGGAAGAGTGAAGAAGAGGAGAGAGGAGGAAGAGAGAGGAGGAAGAGACAGGAGGAAGAGTGAGGAAGAGGAGAAAGGAGGAAGAGAGAGGAAAAGGAGAGAGGAGGAATACAGAGCAGAAAGAGAGAGGAGGAAGAGAGAGAAGGAGGAGAGAGGAGAAAAAGTGAGGAGGAAGAGAAAGGAGGAAGAGAGAGGAGGAAGAGTGAAGAAGAGGAGAGAGGAGGAGGAGAGAGGAGGAGGAGAGAGGATTGGGAGAGAGTAGGCAAAGAGAGGAGGAAGATAGAGGAGGAAGAGAGAGGAAAAATAGGAGGAAAAGAGAGGAGGAAGAGAGAGGAGTAAGAGAGAGGAAAAATAGGAGGAAAAGAGAGGAGGAAGAGAGAGGAGGAACAGAGAGGAGGAACAGAGAGGAAGAGGAGAGTGGAGGAAGAGAGAGGAGGAAGAGAGAGGAGGAAGAGAGAGGAGGAAGAGAGAGGAAAAACAGGAGGAAGAGAGAGGAAAATGAGAGAGGAGGAAGTAGGAAAATGAGAGAAGGAGGAGAGAGGTGGAAGAGAGAGGAGGAAGAGAGATGAGGAAGAGACAGAAGGAAGAGAGAGGAAGAGGAGAGAGGAGGAAGAGAGAGGAGGAAGAGTGAGGAGGCAGAGAGAGGAAAAGGAGAGAGGAGGAGGAGAGAAGAAGAGGAGAGAGGAGGAAGAGAGAGGAGGAAAAGGGAGGAGGAACAGAGAGGATGAGGACAGCGGATGAAGAGATAGGAGGAAGAGAGAGGTAAAGGAGAGTGGAGGAGGAGAGAGGAGGAACAGAGAGGAGGAAGAGAGGAGAAAGAGAGGAGGAAGAGAGAGGAGGAAGAGAGTGGAGTAAGAGAGAGGAAAAATAGGAGGAAAAGAGAGGAGGAAGAGAGAGGAGGAAGAGAAAGGAGGAAGAGAGAGGAAGAGAAGAGTGGAGGAAGAGAGTGGAGAAAGAGAGAGGAGGAAGAGAGAGGAAAATTACAGAGGAGGAAAAGAGAGGAGTAAGAGAGAGGAGGAAGAGAGAGGACGAAGAGAGAGAAGGAAGAGAGAGGAAGAGGAGAGAGGAGGAAGAGAGAGGAGGAAAACGAGGGAGGAACAGAGAGGACGAGGACAGAGGAGGAAGAGAAAGGAGGAAGAGACAGGAGAAAGAGAGAGGTAAATGAGAGAGGAGGAGGAGAGAAGAGGAAGAGAGAGTAGGAAGAGAGAGGAGGAAGATAGAAGAAGAGGAGTGTGCAGGAAGAGAGTAGGAAGAGAGAGGGAGAGGAGAGAGTAGAAAGAGAGAGGAGGAAAAGGGAGGAGGAACAGAGAGGAAGAGGAGAGAGGAGGAAGAGAGAGGAGGAAGAGAGAGGAAGAGGAGAAAGAAGGAGAAGAGAGGAGGAAGAGAGAGGAGGAAGAGAGTGGAGGAAGAGAGAGAAGGAAGAGAGAGGAAGAGGAGAGAGGAGGAAGACAGAGAAGGAAAAGGGAGGAGGAACAGAGAGGAAGAGGAGAGAGAAGGAAGAGAGAGGAGGAAGAGAGAGGAAGAGGAGAGAGAAGGAGGAGAGAGGTGGAGGAGAGAGGAGGAAGAGAGAGGAAGATGAGAGAGGAGGAAGAGAGAGGAGGAAGAGAGCGGAAGAGGAGGGACGACGAGGAGAGAGGAGGAAGAGAGAGGACGAAGAGAGAGGAGGAAGAGAGAGAAGGAAGAGAGAGGAAGAGGAGAGATAAGGAAGAGAGAGGAGGAAAAGGGAGGAGGAAGAGAGAGGAAGAGGAGAGAGTAGGAAGAGAGAGAAGGAAGAGAGGAAAATTACAGAGGAAGAAGAGAGAGGAAAAGGAGAGAGGAGGAAGTGGTGGAGGAAAAGAGAGGAGGAAGAGAGAGGAGGAAGAGAGAGGAGGAAGAAAGAGGAAAATTACAGAGGAGGAAAAGAGAGGAGGAAGAGAGAGGAGGAAGAGAGAGGAGGAAGAGAGAGGAGGAAGAGAGAGAAGGAAGAGAGAGGAAGAGGAGAGAGGAGGAAGAGAGAGGAGGAAGAGAGAGGAGGAAGAGAGAGGAGGAAGAGAGAGGAGGAAGAGAGAGGAGGAAGAGAGAGGAGGAAGAGAGAGGAGGAAGAGAGAGGAGGAAGAGAGAGGAGGAAGAGAGAGGAGGAAGAGAGAGGAAGAGGAGAGAGAAGGAAGAGAGAGGAAGAAGAGTGAGGAAGAGGAGAAAGGAGGAGGAGAGAGGAAAAGAAGAGAGGAGGAGGAGAGAGGAGGAGGAGAGAGGATTGGGAGAGAGTAGGAAAAGAGAGGAGGAAGAGAGAGGAGGAAGAGAGAGGAAGAGGAGAGAGTAGGAAGAGAGAGGAGAAAGAGAGGAAAATGAGAGAGGAGAAAGAGAGAGGAAAAGGAGAGAGGACGAAGAGGTGGAGGAAGAGAGAGGAGGAAGAGAGAGGAAGAAGAGAGAGGAAAATTGCAGAGGAGGAAAAGAGAGGAGTAAGAGAGAGGAGGAAGAGAGAGGAGGAAGAGAGAGAAGGAAGAGAGAGGAAGAGGAGAGAGGAGGAAGAGAGAGGAGGAAAAGGGAGGAGGAACAGAGAGGACGAGGACAGAGGAGGAAGAGAGAGAAGGAAGAGAGAGGAGGAAGAGAGAGGTAAAGGAGAGAGGAGGAGGAGAGAGGAGGAAGAGAGAAGAGGAAGAGAGAGGAGGAAGAGTGAGGAAGAGGAGAGTGGAGGAAGAGAGGAGGAAGAGAGAGGGAGAGGAGAGAGGAGAAAGAGAGAGGAGGAAATGGGAGGAGGAACAGAGAGGAAGAGGAGAGAGGAGGAAGAGAGAGGAAGAAGAGAGAGGAAGAGGAGAGAGGAGGAAGAGAGAGGAGGAAGAGAGCGGAAGAGGAGGGAGGACGAGGAGAGAGGAGGAAGAGAGAGGAGGAAGAGAGAGGAGGAAGAGAGAGAGGAAGAGAGAGGAAGAGGAGAGAGAAGGAAGAGAGAGGAGGAAAAGGGAGGAGGAAGAGAGAGGAAGAGGACAGAGCAGGAAGAGATAGGAGGAAGAGAGTGGTAGAGGAGAGAGGAGGAGAAGAGAGGAGGAAGAGAGAGGAGGAAGAGAGAGAAGGAAGAGAGAGGAAGAAGAGAGAGAAAGAAGAGAGAGGAGGAAAAGGGAGGAGGAACAGAGAGGAAGAGGAGAGAGGAGGAAGAGAGAGGAGGAAGAGAGAGGAGGCAGAGAGAGGAAAAGGAGAGAGGAGGAGGAGAGAGGAGGAAGAGAGAGTAGGAAGAGAGAGGAGGAAGAAAGAGGAAGAGGAGAGAGGAGGAAGAGAGAGGAAGAAGAGTGAGGAAGAGGAGAAAGGAGGAGGAGAGAGGAAAAGAAGAGAGGAGGAGAAGAGAGGAGGAGGAGAGAGGATTGGGAGAGAGTAGGAAAAGAGAGGAGGAAGAGAGAGGAGGAAGAGAGAGGAAGAGGATAGAGGAGGCAGAGAGATGAGGAAAATACAGCAGGAAGAGAGAGGAGAAAGAGAGAGGACGAGGAGAGAGGAGGAAGAGAGAGGAAGAGGAGAGAGAATGAGGAGAGAGGAGGAAGAGAGAGGAGGAAGAGAGAGAAGGAAAAGAGAGGAAGAGGAGAGAGGAGGAAGACAGAGGAGGAAGAGAGAGAAGGAGGAGAGAGGTGGAATAGAGAGGAGGAAGAGAGAGGAGGAAGAGAGAGAAGGAAGAGAGAGGAAGAGGAGAGAGAAGGAAGAGAGAGGAGGAAAAGGGAGGAGGAACAGAGAGGAAGAGGAGAGAGGAGGAAGAGAGAGGAGGTGGAGAGAGGAAAAGGAGAGAGGAGGAGGACAGAGGAGGAAGAGAGAGTAGGAAGAGAGAGGAGGAAGAGAGAGGAGGAAAAGATAGGAAGAGGAGAGAGGAGGAAGAGAGCGGAAGAAGAGTGAGGAAGAGGAGAAAGGAGGAGTAGAGAGGAAAAGAAAAGAGGAGGAGGAGAGAGGAGGAGAAGAGAGGATTGGGAGAGAGTAGGAAAAGAGAGGAGGAAGAGAGAGGAGGAAGAGAGAGGAAGAGGATAGAGGAGGCAGAGAGATGAGGAAAATACAGCAGGAAGAGAGAGGAGAAAGAGAGGACGAGGAGAGAGGAGGAAGAGAGAGGAGGAAGAGAGAGGAAGAGGAGAGAGTAGGAAGAGAGAGGAGGAAGAGAGGAAAATGAGAGAGGAGGAAGAGAGAGAAAAAGGAGAGAGGACGAAGAGGTGGAGGAAGAGAGAGGAGGAAGAGAGAGGAGGAAGAGAGAGGAAAATTGCAGAGGAGGAAAAGAGAAGAGTAAGAGAGAGGAGGAAGAGAGAGGAGGAAGAGAGAGAAGGAAGAGAGAGGAAGAGGAGAGAGGAGGAAGAGAGAGGAGGAAAAGGGAGGAGGAACAGAGAGGACGATGACAGAGGAGGAAGAGAGAGGAGGAAGAGAGAGGAGAAAGAGAGAGGTAAAGGAGAGAGGAGGAGGAGAGAGGAGGAAGAGAGAGGAGGAAGAGAGAGGAGGAAGACAGAGGAAGAGAAGAGTGGAGGAAGACAGAGGAGGAAGAGAGAGGGAGAGGGGAGAGGAGAAAGAGAGAGGAGGAGAAGGGAGGAGGAACAGAGAGGAAGAGGAGAGAGGAGGAAGAGAGAGGAGGAAGAGAGAGGAAGAGGAGAGAGAATGAGGAGAGAGGAGGAAGAGAGAGGAGGAAGAGAGAGGAAAAGGAGAGAGGAGGAGGAGAGAGGAGGAAGAGAGAGTAGGAAGAGAGAGGAGGAAGAGAGTGGAGGAAGAGAGAGGAAGAGGAGAGAGGAGGAAGAGAGAGGAAGTAGAGTGAGGAAGAGGAGAAAGGAGGAGGAGAGAGGAAAAGAAGAGAGGAGGAGGAGAGAGGAGGCGGCGAGAGGATTGGGAGAGAGTAGGAAAAGAGAGGAGGAAGAGAGAGGAGGAAGAGAGAGGAAGAGGATAGACGAGGCAGAGAGATGAGGAAAATACAGCAGGAAGAGAGAGGAGAAAGAGAGAGGACGAGGAGAGAGGAGGAAGAGAGAGGAGGAAGAAAGAGGAAGAGGAGAGAGTAGCAAGAGAGAGGAGGAAGAGAGAAAAATGAGAGAGGAGGAAGAAAGAGGAAAAGGAGAGAGGACGAGGAGAGAGGAGGAAGAGAGAGGAGGAAGAGAGAGGAAAATTGCAGAGAAGGAAAAGAGAGGAGTAAGAGAGAGGAGGAAGAGAGAGGAGGAAGAGAGAGAAGGAAGAGAGAGGAAGAGGAGAGAGGAGGAAGAGAGAGGAGGAAAAGGGAGGAGGAACAGAGAGGACGAGGACAGAGGAGGAAGAGAGAGGAGGAAGAGAGAGGAGGAAGAGAGAGGTAAAGGAGAGAAGAGGAGGAGAGAGGAGGAAGAGAGAGGAGGAAGAGAGAGGAGGAAGAGTGAGGAAGAGGAGAGTGGAGGAACAGAGGAGGAAGAGAGAGAGAGAGGAGAGAGGAGAAAGAGAGAGGAGGAAAAGGGAGGAGGAACAGAGAGGAAGAGGACAGAGGAGGAAGAGAGAGGAGGAAGAGAGAGGAGGAAGAGAGAGGTAAAGGAGAGAGGAGGAGGAGAGAGGAGGAAGAGAGAAGAGGAAGAGAGAGGAGGAAGAGTGAGGAAGAGGAGAGTGGAGGAAGAGAAGAGGAAGAGAGAAGAAGAGGAGAGAGGAGTAAGAGAGAGGAGGAAGAGAGCGGAAGAGGAGGCAGGACGAGGAGAGAGGAGGAAGAGAGAGGAGGAAGAGAGAGGAGGAAGAGAGAGAGGAAGAGAGAGGAAGAGGAGAGAGAAGGAAGAGAGAGGAGGAAAAGGGAGGAGGAAGAGAGAGGAAGAGGAGAGAGTAGGAAGAGAGAGGATGAAGAGAGGAAAATGAGAGAGGAGGAAAAGAGAGGAAAAGGAGAGAGGAGGAAGTGGTGGAGGAAAAGAGAGGAGAAAGAGAGAGGAGGAAGAGAGAGGAGGAAGAGAAAGGAGGAAGAGACAGGAAGAGAAGGGAGGACGAGGAGAGAGGAGGAAGAGAGAGGAGGAAGAGAGAGGAAGAGGAGAGAGGAGAAAGAGAGAGGAGGAAGAGAGAGGAGGAAGAGAGAGGAGGAAGAGAGAGGAAAAGGAGAGAGGAGAAGGAGAGAGAAGGAAGAGAGTGGAGGAAGAGAGAGGAGGAAGAGAGAGGAGGAAGAGAGAGGAGGAAGAGAGAGGAAGAGGAGAGAGGAGGAAGAGAGAGGAAGAAGAGTGAGGAAGAGGAGAAAGGAGGAGGAGAGAGGAGGAAGAGAGAGGAAGAGGAGAAAGGAGGAAGAAAGAAGAAAAGAAGAGAAGAGGAGGAGAGAGGAGGAGGAGAGAGGATTGAGAGAGAGTAGGAAGAGAGAGGAGGAAAAGAGAGGAGGAAGAGAGAGGAAGAGGACAGAGGAGGCAGAGAGATGAGGATAATACAGGAGGAAGAGAGAGGAGAAAGAGAGAGGACGAGGAGAGAGGAGAAAGAGAGAGGAAGAGAAGAGAGTAGGAAAAGGTGGACGAAAAGAGAGGAGGAAGAGAGAGAAAGAAGAGAGAGGAAGAGGAGAGAGGAGGAAGAGACAGGAGTAAAAGGGAGGAGGAACAGAGAGGTCGAGGACAGAGGAGGAAGAGAGAGGAGGAAGACAGAGGAGGAAGAGAGAGGTAAAGGAGAGAGGAGGAGGAGAGAGGAGGAAGAGAGTGGAGGAAGAGAGAGGGAGAGGAGAGAGGAGAAAGAGAGAGGAGGAAAATGGAGGAGGAACAGAGAGGAAGAGGAGAGAGGAGGAAGAGAGAGGAGGAAGAGAGAGGAGAGAGAAGGAACAGAGAGGAGGAGAAGGGAGGAGGAACAGAGAGGAAGAGGAGAGAGGAGGAAGAGAGAGGAGGAAGAGAGCGGAAGAGGAGGGAGGACGAGGAGAGAGGAGGAAGAGAGAGGAGGAAGAGAGAGGAGTAAGAAAGAGAAGGAAGAGAGAGGAAGAGGAGAGAGAAGGAAGAGAGAGGAGGAAAAGGGAGGAGGAACAGAGAGGAAGAAGAAAGAGGAGAAAGAGAGAGGAGGAAGAGAGAGGAGGAAGAGAGAGGAGGAAGAGAGAGGAGGAAGAGAGAGGAGGAAGAGAGAGGAGGAAGAGAGAGGAAGAGGAGACAGGAGGAAGAGAGAGGAAAATGAGAGAGGAGGAAGAGAGAGGAAAAGGAGAGAGGAGGAAGTGGTGTAGTAAAAGAGAGGAGGAAGACAGGAGGAAGAGATGAGGAAGAGAGAGGAGGAAGAGAGAGGCGGAAGAGAGAGGAAGAGGAGAGAGAAGGAAGAGAGAGGAGGAAAAGGGAGGAGGAACAGAGAGGAAGAAGAGAGAGGAGAAAGAGAGAGGAGGAAGAGAGAGGCGGAAGAGAGAGGAAAAGGAGAGAGGAGGAGGAGAGAGGAGAAAGAGAGAGGAGGAAGAGAGAGGAGGAAGAGAGAGGAGGAAGAGAGAGGAGGAAGAGAGAGGAGGAAGAGAGAGGAGGAAGAGAGAGGAAGAGGAGAGAGGAGGAAGAGAGAGGAAAATGAGAGAGGAGGAAGAGAGAGGAAAAGGAGAGAGGAAGTGGTGTAGTAAAAGAGAGGAGGAAGAGAGGAGGAAGAGATGAGGAAGAGAGAGGAGGAAGAGAGAGTAAGAGGAGAGTGGAGGAAGAGAGAGGAGTTAGAGAGAGGAAAAATAGGAGGAAAAGAGAGGAGGAAGAGAGAGGAGGAAGAGAGAGGAGGAAGAGAGAGGAGGAAGAGAGAGGAAAAATAGGAGGAAAAAAGAGGAGGAAGAAAGAGGAGGAAGAGAGAGAAGGAAGAGAGAAGAGGAAGAGAGAGAAGGAAGAGATAGGAAGAGGAGACAGGAGGAAGAGAGAGGAGGAAAAGGGAGGAGGAACAGAGATGAAGAGGAGAGAGGAGGAGGAGAGAGGAGGAAGAGAGACGAGGAAGAGAGAGGAGAAAGAGAGAAGTGGAAGAGAGAGGAAAAATAGGAGTATAAGAAAGGAGGAAGAGATAGGAAGAGGAGAGTGGAGGAAGAGAGAGGAGGAAGAGAGAGAGAGAGGAGAGAGGATGAAGAGAGAGGTGGAAAAGGGAGGAGGAACAGAGAGGAAAAGGAGAGAGGAGGAAGAGAGAGGAGGAAGAGAGAGGAAGAGGAGAGAGGAGGAGGAGAGAGGAGGAAGAGAGAGGAGGAAGAGAGAGGAGGAAGAGAGAGGAAAAGGGGAGAGGAGGAAGAGAGAGGAGGAAGAGAGAGAAGGAAGAGAGAGAAGGAAGAGAGAGGAAGAGGAGAGAGGAGGAAGAGAGAGGAGGAAAAGGGACGAGGAACAGAGAGAAAGAGGAGAGAGGAGGATGAGAAAGGAGGAAGAGAGAGGAAAACTAGAGAGAAGGAAGTGGTGGAGGAAAAGAGAGGAGGAAGAGAGGAGAAAGAGAGGAGGAAGAGAGAGGAGGAAGAGAGAGGCGGAAGAGAGAGGAAGAGGAGATTGGAGGAAGAGAGAGGAGGAAGAGAGAGGAGTAAGAGAGAGGAAAATTAGGAGGAAAAGAGAGGAGGAAGACAGAGGAGGAAGAGAGAGAATAGGAAGAGAGAGGAGGAACAGAGAGGAAGAGGAGAGTGGAGGAAGAGAGAAGAGGAAGAGAGAGGAGGAAGAGAGAGGAAAAACAGGAGGAAGAGAGAGGAGGAAGAGAGAGGAAGAGGAGAGAGGAGGAAGAGAGAGGAAAAGGAGAGAGAAGGAATACAGAGGAGAAAGAGCGAGGAGGAATAGAGAGAAGGAGGAGAGAGGAGGAAAAGAGAGGAGGAAGAGAAAGGAGGAAGAGCGAGGAGGAAAAGAGAGGAGGAAGAGTGAAGAAGAGGAGAGAGGAGGAAGAGAGAGGAGAAAGAGAGAGGAGGAAGAGTGAGGAAGAGGAGAAAGGAGAAAGAGAGAGGAAAAGGAGAGAAGAGGAATACAGAGCAGAAAGAGAGAGGAGGAAGAGAGAGAAGGAGGAGAGAGGAGGAAAAGTGAGGAGGAAGAGAAAGGAGGAAGAGAGAGGAGGAAGAGAGAGAAAGAGGAGAGAGGAGGAAGAGAAAGGAGGAAGAAAGAGGAAAAGAAGAGAGGAGGACGAGAGAGGAGGAGGAGAGAGGATTGGGAGAGACTCGGCAAAGAGAGGAGGAAGAGAGAGGAGGTAGAGAGAGGAAGAGGACAGAGGAGGCAGAGAGATGAGGAAAAGAGGGGAGGAAGAGAGAGGATAAAGAGAGAGGACGAGGAGAGAGGAGGAAGAGAGAGGAGGAATAGAGAGGAAGAGGAGAGAGTAGGAAGAGAGATGAGGAAAAGTGAGGAGGAAGAGAGAGGAGGAAAGGAGAGGAGGAACAGAGAGGAGGAAGAGAGAGGAGGAAGAGAGAGGAAAATGAGAGAGAAGGAAGACAGAGGAAAAGGAGAGAGGAGGAAGTGGTTGAGGAAAAGAGTGGAGGAAGAGAGGAGGAAGAGAGGAGGAAGAGAGAGGAGGAAGAGAGAGGCGGAAGAGAGAGGAAGAGGAGAGTGGAGGAAGAGAGAGGAGGAAGAGAGAGGAGTAAGAGAGAGGAAAAATAGAAAAAGAGAGGAGAAATAGAGAGAAGGAAGAGAGAGGAGGAAGAGAGAGGAAAAATAGGAAAAGAGAGGAGGAAGAGAGAGGAGGAAGAGAGAGAAGGAAGATAAGGCAGAGGAAAGAAGAGGAAGAGAGAGGAGGAAAAGGGAGGAGGAACAGAGAGGAAGAGGAGAGAGGAGGAAGAGAGAGGAGGAAGAGAGAGGAAAAAGAGAGAAGAAGAAGAGAGAGGAGGAAGAGAGAGGAAAAGGATAGAGGAGGAGGAGACAGGAGGAAGAGAGAGGAAAAGGAGAGAGGAGGAGGAGAGAGGAGTAAGGGAGAGGAAGATTAGAGAGGAGGAAGAGAGAGGAAGAGGAGATTGGAGGAAGAGAGAGGGTGAAGAGAGAGGAGTAAGAGAGAGGAAAAATAGGAGGAAAAGAGAGGAGGAAGAGAGAGGAAGAGGAGAGTGGAGGAAGAGAGAGGAGGAAGAGAGAGGAGGAAGAGAGAGGAGGACGAGAGAGGAGGAAGAGAGAGGAAAAATAGAAGGAAAACAGAGGAGGAAAAGAGAGGAGGAAGAGAGAGGAAAAATAGGAGGAAAAGAGAGGAGGAAGAGAGGTGAGGAAGAGAGATGAGGAAGAGAGAGGAGGAAGAGAGAAGAGGAATAGAGAGGAAGATGAGAGAGGAGGAGGAGAGAGGAGGAAGAGAGAGGAGGAAGAGAGAGGAGGAAGAGAGAGGATAAATAGGAGGATAAGAGAGGAGAACGAGAGAGAAGGAAGAGAGAGGAGGAAGAGATAGGAAGAGGAGAGTGGAGGAAGAGAGAGGAGGAAGAGAGAGGGAGAGGAGAGAGGATGAAGAGAGACGTGGAAAAGGGAGGAGGAACAGAGAGGAAGAGGAGAGAGGAGGAAGAGAGAGGAGGAAGAGAGAGGAAGAGGAGAGAGGAGGAGGAGAGAGGAGGAAGAGAGAGGAGGAAAAGTGAGGAGGAAGAGAGAGGAACAGAAGAGAGGAGGAAGAGAGAGGAGGAAAAGAGAGGAGGAACAAAGAGGAAGAGGAGAGAGGAGGAAGAGAGAGGAGGAAAAGAGAGGAGGAACAGAGAGGAAGAGGAGAGAGGAGGAAGAGAGAGGAGGAAGAGAGAGGAAGAGCAGAGAGGAGGAGGAGAGATGAGGAAGAGACAGGAGGAAGAGAGAGGAGGAAGAGAGAGAAGGAAGAGAGAGGAAGACGAGAGAGGAGGAAGAGAGAGGAGGAAAAGAGAGGAGGAACAGAGAGGAAAAGGAGAGAGGAGGAAGAGAGAGGGGGAAGAGAGAGGAAGATGAGAGAGGAGGAGGAGAGAGGAGGAAGAGAGAGGAGGAAGAGAGAGGAGGATTAGAGGGGAGGAAGAGAGACGATATATAGGAGAATAAGAGAGGAGAAAAAGAGAGAAGGAAGAGAGAGGAGGAAGAGATAGGAAGAGGAGAGTGGAGGAAGAGAGAGGAGGAAGAGAAAGGTGGAAAAGGGACGAGGAACAGAGAGGAAGAGGAGAGAGGAGGAAGAGAGAGGAGGAAGAGAGAGGAAGAGGAGAGAGGAGGAGGAGAGAGGAGGAAGAGAGAGGAGGAAAAGTGAGGAGGAAGAGAGAGGAGGAAGAGAGAGGAGGAAGAGAGAGGAGGAAGAGAGAGGAAAAATACAGAGGAGGAAAAGAGAGGAGGAAGAGAGAGGAGGAAGAGAGAGGAGGAACAGAGAGGAGGAAGAGAGAGGAGGAAGAGAGAGGAAAATGAGAGAGGAGCAATAGAGAGCAGAAAGAGAGAGGAGGAAGAGAGAGAAGGAGAAGAGAGGAGAAAAAGTGAGGAGGAAGAGAAAGGAGGAAGAGAGAGGAGGAAGATTGAAGAAGAGGAGAGAGGAGAAGGAGAGAGGAGGAGGAGAGAGGATTGGGAGAGAGTAGGCAAAGAGAGGAGAAAGATAGAGGAGGAAGAGAGGAAGAGGACAGAGGAGGCAGAGAGATGAGGAAAAGAGAGGAGGAAGAAAGAGGAGGAAGAGAGAGGAAAATGAGAGAGGAGGAAGAGAGAGGAAAAGGAGAGAGGAGGAAGTGGTTGAGGAAAAGAGTGGAGGAAGAGAGGAGGAAGAGAGGAGGAAGAGAGAGGAGTAAGAGAGAGGAAAAATAGAAAAAGAGAGGAGGAATAGAGAGGAGGAAGAGAGAGGAGGAAGAGAGAGGAAAAATAGTAGGAAAAGAGAGGAGGAGCAGAGAGGAGGAAGAGAGAGGAGGAAGAGAGAGGAGGAAGAGAGAGGAGGAAGAGAGAGGAAGAGGAGAGAGGAGGAGGAGAGATGAGGAAGAGACAGGAGGAAGAGAGAAGAGGAAGAGAGAGAAGGAAGAGAGAGGAAGAGGAGAGAGGCGGAAGAGAGAGGAGGAAAAGGGAGGAGGAACAGAGAGGAAGAGGAGAGAGGAGGATGAGAGAGGAGGAAAAGGCAGGAGGAACAGAGAGGAAGAGGAGAGAGGAGGAAGAGAGAGGAGGAAGAGAGAGGAAGAAGAGAGAGGAGGAAGAGAGAGGAGGAAGAGAGAGGAGGAAGAGAGAGAAGGAAGAGAGAGAAGGAAGAGAGAGAAGGAAGAGAGAGAAGGAAGAGAGAGAAGGAAGAGAGAGGAAGAGGAGAGAGGAGGAAGAGAGAGGAGGAAAAGTGAGGAGGAACAGAGAGGAAGAGGAGAGAGGAGGAAGAGAGAGGAGGAAGAGAGATGAGAAAGAGAGAGGAAAAGGAGAGAGGAGGAGGAGAGAGGAGGAAGAGAGAGGAGGAAGAAAGAGGAGGAAGAGAGAGGAGGAAGAGAGAGGAAGAGGAAAGAGGAGGAAGAGAGAGGAGGAAGAGTGAGGAAGAGGAGAAAGGAGGAAGACAGAGGAGGAAGAGAGAGGAAGAGGGGAAATGAGGAAGAGAGAGGAAAAGGAGAGAGGAGGAATGGAGAGGAGGAAGAGAGAGGAGGAAGAGAGAGGAGGAGGAGATAGGAGGAAGAGAGAGGAAGAAGAGAGAGGAAGAGGAGAGAGGAGGAGGGGAGTGTAGGAAGAGAGAGGAAGACGAGAGAGGAGGAAGAGAGAGGAGTAAGAGAGAGGAAAAATATGAGGAAAAGAGAGGAGGAAGAGAGAGGAGGAAGAGAGAGGAAGAGGAGAGTGGAGGAAGAGAAGAGTGGAGGAAGAGAGAGGAGGAAGAGAGAGGGAGGGGAGAGAGGAGGAAGAGAGAGGAGGAAAAGGGAGGAGGAAGAGAGAGGAAAAAGAGAGAGGAGGAGTGGAGAGGACGAAGAAAGAGGAGGAAGAGAGAGGAGGAAGAGAGAGGAGGAAGAGAGAGGAAGAGGAGAAAGGAGGAAGAGGGAGGAAAAGGAGAGAGGAGGAAGAGAGAGGAGGAAGAGAGAGGAAAAGTAGAGAGGAGGAAAAGTGAGGAGAAAGAGAGAGGAGGACGAGAGAGGAGGAAGAGAGAGGAGGAAGAGAGAGGAGGAAGAGAGAGGGAGAGGAGAGAGGAGGAAGAGAGAGGTGCAAAAGGAAGGAGGAACAGAGAGGAAGAGGAGAGAGGAGGAAGAGAGAGGAGGAAGAGAGAGGAGGAAGAGAGAGGAGGAAGAGAGAGGAGGAAGAGAGAGGAGGAAGAGAGAGGAGGAAGAGAGAGAAGGAAGAGAGAGAAAGAGGAGAGAGGAGGAAGAGAGAGGAGGAAAACGGAGGACGAACAGGGAGGAAGAGGATAGAGGAGGAAGAGAGAGGAGGAATAGAGAGAAGGAAGTGAGAGGAAGAGGAGAGAGGAGGAAGAGAGAGGAGGAAAAGGGAGGAGGGACATAGAGGAAGAGGAGAGAGGAGAATGAGAGAGGAGGAAGAGAGAGGAAGAGGAAAGAGGATTAGGAGAGAGGAGGAAAAGAGAGAAAAAGTACAGAGGAGGAATAGAGAGAAGGAAGAGAGAGGAAAAGTAGAGAAGAGGAAAAGTGAGGAGAATGAGAGAGGAGGAAGAGAGAGGAGGAAGAGAGAGGAGAAAGAGAGAGGAAAATGAGAGAGGAGGAACAGAGAGGAAAAGGAGAGAGGAGGAAGTGGTGGAGGAAAAGCGAGGAGGAAGAGAGGAGGAAGAGAGAGGAGGAAGAGAGAGGCGGAAGAGAGAGGAAGAGGAGAGTGGAGGAAGAGAGGAGGAAGAGAGAGGAGGAAGAGAGGAAAAATAGGAGGAAAACAGAGAATGAAGAGAGAGGAGGAAGAGAGAGGAGGAAGAGAGAGGAGGAAGAGAGAGGAGGAAGAGTGAGGAAAAATAGGAGGAAAAGTGAGGAGGAAGAGAGAGGAGGATGAGAGAGGAGGAAGAGAGAGGAGAAAGAGAGAGAAGGAAGAGAGAGGAAGAGGAGAGAGGAGGAAGAGAGAGGAGGAAAAGGCAGGAGGAACATAGAGGAAGAGGAGAGAGGAGGAGGAGAGCGGAGGAAGAGAGAGGAGGAAGAGAGAGGAGGAAGAGAGACGAGGAAGAGAGAGGAAGTAGAGAGAGGAGGAAGAGAGAGGACGAAGAGAGAGGAAAAGTAGAGAGGAGGAAAAGAGAGGAGAAAGAGAGAGGAGGACGAGAGAGGAGGACGAGAGAGGAGGACGAGAGAGGAGGACGAGAGAGGAGGAAGAGAGAGGAGGAAGAGAGAGGAGGAAGAGAGAGGAAAATGAGAGAGGAGGAAGAGAGAAGAAAAGGAGAGAGGAGGAAGTGGTGGAGGAAAAGAGAGGAGGAAGAGAGAGGAGTAAGAGAGAGGAAAAATAGGAGGAAAAGGGAGGAGGAAGAGAGAGGAGGATGAGAGAGGAGGAAGTGAGAGGGGGAAGAGAGAGAAGGAAGAGAGAGGAACAGGAGAGAGGAGGAAGAGCGAGGAAGAAAAGGGAGGAGGAAGAGAGAGGAAGAGGAGAGAGGAGGAAGAGAAAGGAGGAAGAGAGAGGAGGAAGAGAGAGGAGGAAGAGAGAGGAGGAAGAGAGAGGAGGAAGAGAGAGGAGGAAGAGAGAGGAGGAAGAGAGAGGAGGAAGATAGAGGAGGAAAAGAGAGAAGGAAGAGAGAGGAAGAGGAGAGAGGAGGAAGAGAGAGGAGGAAAAGGGAGGAGGAACAGAGAGGAAAAGGAGAGAGGAGGAGGAGAGAGGAGGAAGAGAGAGGAGGAAGAGAGAGGAGGAAGAGAGAGAAGGAAGAGAGAGGAGGAAGAGAGAGGAGGTAGAGAGAGGAAGAGGAGAGAGGAGGGAGAGAGAGGAGGAAGAGAGAGGAAAAGTAGAGAGGAGGAAAAGAGAGGAGAAAGAGAGAGGAGGACGAGAGAGGAGGAAGAGAGAGGAGGAAGAGAGAGGAGGAAGAGAGAGGAAAATGAGAGAGCAGGAAGAGAGAGGAAAAGGAGAGAGGAGGAAGTGGTGGAGGAAAAGAGAGGAGGAAGAGAGGAGGAAGAGACGAGGAAGAGAGGAGGAAGAGAGAGGAAAAATAGGAGGATAAGAGAGGAGGAAGTGAGGAAGGAAGAGAGAGGAGGAAGAGAGATAGAGGAGAGTGGAGGAAGAGAGTGGAGGAAGAGAGAGGGAGTGGAGAGAGGAGGAAGAGAGAGGAGGAAGAGAGAGGAGGAAGAGAGAGGAGGAAGAGAGAGGAGGAAGAGAGAGGAGGAAGAGAGAGGAGGAAGAGAGAGGAGGAAGAGAGAGGAGGAAGAGAGAGGAGGAAGAGAGAGGAGGAAGAGAGAGGAGGAAGAGAGAGGAGGAAGAGAGAGGAGGAAGAGAGAGGAGGAAGAGAGAGAAAGAGGAGAGAGAAAGAGGAGAGAGAAAGAGGAGAGAGGAGGAAGAGAGAGGAGGAAAAGGGAGGAGGAGGAGAGAGGAGGAACAGAGACGAGGAACAGAGAGGAGGAAGAGAGAGGAAAAGGAGAGTGGAGGAGGAGAGAGGAGGAAGAGAGAGGAGGAAGAGAGAGGAGGAAGAGAGAGGAAGAGGAGAGAGGAGGAAGAGAGAGGAGGAAGAGAGAGGAAAAGTAGAGAGGAGGAAAAGTGAGGAGAAAGAGAGAGGAGGACGAGAGAGGAGGAAGAGGGAGGAGGAAGAGAGAGGAAAATGAGAGAGGAGGAAGAGAGAGGAAAAGGAGAGATGAGGAAGTGGTGGAGGAAAAGAGAGGAGGAAGAGAGGAGGAAGAGAGGAGGAAGAGAGTGGAGGAAGAGAAAGGAAAAATAGGAGGATAAGAGAGGAAGAAGAGAGAGAAAGAGGAGAGTGGATGAAGAGAGAGGAGGAAGAGAGAGGGAGAGGAGAGAGGAGGAAGAGAGACGTGGAAAAGGGAGGAGGAACAGAGCGGAAGAGGAGAGAGGAGGAAGAGAGAGGAGGAAGAGAGAGGAGGAAGAGAGAGAAGGAAGAGAGAGGAAGGGGAGAGAGGCGGAAGAGAGAGGAGGAAAAGGGAGGAGGAACAGAGAGGAAGAGGAGAGAGGAGGATGAGAGAGGAGGAAAAGGCAGGAGGAACAGAGAGGAAGAGGAGAGAGGAGGAAGACAGAGGAGGAAGAGAGAGGAAGAGGAGAGAGAAGGAAGAGAGAGGAGGAAGAGAGAGGAGGAAGAGAGGAAAAGGAGAGAGGAGGAGGAGAGAGGAGGAGGAGAGAGGAGGAAGAGAGAGGAGGAAGAGAGAGGAGGAAGAGAGAGGAGGAAGAGAGAGGAGGAAGAGAGAGGAGGAAGAGAGAGGAGGAAGAGAGAGGAGGAAGAGAGAGGAGGAAGAGAGAGGAGGAAGAGAGAGGAGGAAGAGAGAGGAGGAAGAGAGAGGGAGAGGAGAGAGGAGGGAGAGAGAGGAGGAAGAGAGAGGGAGTGGAGAGAGGAGGAAGAGAGAGGAAGAGGAGAGAGGAGGAAGAGAGAGGTGGAAAAGCGAGGAGGAACAGAGAGGAAGAGGAGAGAGGAGGAAGAGAGAGGAGGAAGAGAGAGGAGGAAGAGAGAGGAGGAAGAGAGAGGAGGAAGAGAGAGGAGGAAGAGAGAGGAGGAAGAGAGAGGAGGAAGAGAGAGGAGGAAGAGAGAGGAGGAAGAGAGAGGAGGAAGAGAGAGGAGGAAGAGAGAGGAGGAAGAGAGAGGAGGAAGAGAGAGGAGGAAGAGAGAGCAGGAAGAGAGAGGAGGAAGAGAGAGGAGGAAGAGAGAGGAAGGGGAGAGAGGCAGAAGAGAGAGGAGGAAAAGGGAGGAGGAACAGAGAGGAAGAGGAGAGAGGAGGATGAGAGAGGAGGAAAAGGCAGGAGGAACAGAGAGGAAGAGGAGAGACGAGGAAGACAGAGGAGGAAGAGAGAGGAAGAGGAGAGAGGAGGAAGAGAGAGGAGGAAGAGAGAGGAGGAAGAGAGAGAAGGAAGAGAGAGGAAGAGGAGAGAGGAGGAAGAGAGAGGAGGAAAAGGGAGGAGGAACAGAGAGGAAGAGGAGAGAGGAGGAAGAGAGAGGAGGAAGAGAGAGGAAAAGGAGACAGGAGGAGGAGAGAGGAGGAAGAGAGAGGAGGAAGAGAGAGGAGGAAGAGAGAGGAGGAAGAGAGAGGAGGAAGAGAGAGGAGGAAGAGAGAGGAGGAAGAGAGAGGAGGAAGAGAGAGGAGGAAGAGAGAGGAAGAGGAGAGAGGAGGAAGAGAGAGGAGGAAGAGTGAGGAAGAGGAGAAAGGAGGAAGACAGAGGAGGAAGAGAGAGGAAGAGGAGAAATGAGGAAGAGAGAGGAGGAAGAGAGAGGGAGGAAGAGAGAGGGAGGAGAGAGAGGAGGAAGAGAGAGGAAGAGGAGAGAGGAGGAAGAGAGAGGAGGAAGAGAGAGGAAAAGTAGAGAGGAGGACGAGAGAGGAGGAAGGGAGAGGAGGAACAGAGAGGAAAAGTAGAGAGGAGGATAAGTGAGGAGAAAGAGAGAGGAGGACGAGAGAGGAGGACGAGAGAGGAGGAAGAGAGAGGAGGAAGAGAGAGGAGGAAGAGAGAGGAGGAAGAGAGAGGAAAATGAGAGAGGAGGAAGAGAGAGGAGGAAGAGAGAGGAGGAAGAGAGAGGAGGAAGAGAGAGGAGGAAGAGAGAGGAAGGGGAGAGAGGCAGAAGAGAGAGGAGGAAAAGGGAGGAGGAACAGAGAGGAAGAGGAGAGAGGAGGATGAGAGAGGAGGAAAAGGCAGGAGGAACAGAGAGGAAGAGGAGAGAGGAGGAAGACAGAGGAGGAAGAGAGAGGAAGAGGAGAGAGGACAAAGAGAGAGGAGGAAGAGAGAGGAGGAAGAGAGATGAGGAAGAGAGAGGAAAAGGAGACAGGAGGAGGAGAGAGGAGGAAGAGAGAGGAGGAAGAGAGAGGAGGAAGAGAGAGGAGGAAGAGAGAGGAGGAAGAGAGAGGAGGAAGAGAGAGGAGGAAGAGAGAGGAGGAAGAGAGAGGAGGAAGAGAGAGGAGGAAGAGAGAGGAGGAAGAGAGAGGAGGAAGAGAGAGGAGGAAGAGAGAGGAGGAAGAGAGAGGAGGAAGAGAGAGGAAGAAGAGAAAGGAAGAAGAGTGAGGAAGAGGAGAAAGGAGGAAGACAGAGGAGGAAGAGAGAGGAAGAGGAGAAATGAGGAAGAGAGAGGAGGAAGAGAGAGGGAGGGGAGAGAGAAGGAAGAGAGAGGAGGAAAAGGGAGGAGGAAGAGAGAGGAAAAAGAGAGAGGAGGAGTGGAGAGGAGGAAGAGAGGAGGAAGAGAGAGGAGGAAGAGAGAGGAAGACGAGAGAGGAGGAAGAGAGAGGAGGAAGAGTGAGGACGAGGAGAAAGGAAGAGGAGAGAGGAGGAAGAGAGAGGAAGAGGAGAAAGGAGGAAGAGGGAGGAAAAGGAGAGAGGAGGAATAGAGAAGAGGAAGAGAGAGGAAAAGTAGAGAGAGGAAAAGAGAGGAGAATGCGAGAGGAGGAAGAGAGAGGAAGAAGAGAGAGGAGGAAGAGAGAGGAGGAAGTGAGAGGAAGAGGAGAGAGGAAGAGGAGAAAGGAGGAAGAGAGAGGAGGAAAACGGGGGAGGAACAGGGAGGAAGAGGATAGAGGAGGAAGAGAGAGGAGGAATAGAGAGGAAGAGGAGAGAGGAGGAGTAGAGAGGAGGAAGAGATAGAAGGAAGACAGAGGAAGAGAAGAGAGGAGAAAGAGAGAGCAGGAAAATGGAGGAGGAACAGAGAGGAAGAGGAGAGAGGAGGATGAGAGAGGAGGAAGGGAGAGGAAGAGGAAAGAGGATTAGGAGAGAGGAGGAAGAGAGAGGAAGAGGAGAGAGCAGGAAAAGAGAGGAGAATGAGAGAGGAGGAAGAGAGAGGAGGAAGAGAGAGGAGGAAGAGAGAGGAGGAAGAGAGAGGAGGAAGAGAGAGGAGGAAGAGAGAGGAGGAAGAGAGAGGAGGAAGAGAGAGGAGGAAGAGAGAGGAGGAAGAAAGAGGAAAAGGAGAGAGGAGGAAGTGGTGGAGGAAAAGAGAGGAGGAAGAGTGAGGAAGGGAAGAGAGGAGGAAGAGAGAGGAGGAAGAGAGAGGAGGAAGAGAGAGGAGGAAGAGAGAGGAGGAAGAGAGAGGAGGAAGAGAGAGGAGGAAGAGAGAGAAGGAAGAGAGAGAAGGAAGAGAGAGAAGGAAGAGAGAGGAAGAGGAGACAGGAGGAAGAGAGAGGAGGAAGAGAGAGGAAAAATAGAGAGGAGGAAAAAAGAGGAGAATGAGAGAGGAGAATGAGAGAGGAGGAAGAGAGAGAAGGAAGAGAGAGAAAGAGGAGAGAGGAGGAAGAGAGAGGAGGAAGAGAGAGGAAGAGGAGAGAGGTGGAAGAGAGAGGAAAAATAGGAGGAAGAGAGAGGAGGAAAAGAGAGGAGAAAGAGAGAGGAGGAAGAGAGAGGAAGAGGAGAGTGGAGGAAGAGAGAGGAGGAAGAGAGAGGAGGAAGAGAGAGAAAAATAGGAGGAAAAGAGAGGAGGAAGAGAGAGGAGGAAGAGAGAGGAAGAGGAGAGTGGAGAAAGCGAGAGGTGGAAGAGAGAGGAGAGGAGAGAGGAGGAAGAGAGAGGAGGAAGAGAGAGGAAGAGGAGAAAGGAGGAAGAAGGAGGAACAGAAGAGAGGAGGAATAGAGAGGAGGAAGAGAGAGGAGGAAGAGAGAGGAAGAGAAGAGAGGAGGAAGAGAGAGGAGGAAGAGAGATGAAAATGAGAGAGGAGGAAGAGAGAGGAAAAGGAGAGAGGAGGAAGTGGTGGATGAAAAGAGAGGAGGAAGAGAGGAGGAAGATAGGAGGAAGAGAGAGGAAGAAAAGGGAGGAGGAAGAGAGAGGGAGAGGAGAGACGAGGGAGAGAGAGGAGGAAGAGAGAGGAAAAGTAGAGAGGAGGAAAAGAGAGGAGAAAGAGAGAGGAAGACGAGAGAGGAGGAAGAGAGAGGAGGAAGGGAGAGGGAGAGGAGAGAGGAGGGAGAGAGAGGAGGAAGAGAGAGGGAGTGGAGAGAGGAGGAAGAGAGAGGAAGAGGAGAGAGGAGGAAGAGAGAGGTGGAAAAGCGAGGAGGAACAGAGAGGAAGAGGAGAGAGGAGGAAGAGAGAGGAGGAAGAGAGAGGAGGAAGAGAGAGGAGGAAGAGCGAGGAGGAAGAGCGAGGAGGAAGAGCGAGGAGGAAGAGAGAGGAGGAAGAGAGAGGAGGAAGAGAGAGGAGGAAGAGAGAGGAGGAAGAGAGAGGAGGAAGAGAGAGGAGGAAGAGAGAGGAGGAAGAGAGAGGAGGAAGAGAGAGGAGGAAGAGAGAGGAGGAAGAGAGAGGAGGAAGAGAGAGGAGG
The DNA here is from genome assembly GCF_047716275.1 of Strix uralensis. Lineage (NCBI taxonomy): Eukaryota > Metazoa > Chordata > Aves > Strigiformes > Strigidae > Strix > Strix uralensis. The sequence continues at coordinate 70,271 of NW_027436916.1, forward strand.
AAGAGAGAGGAGGAAGAGAGAGGAAGGGGAGAGAGGCAGAAGAGAGAGGAGGAAAAGGGAGGAGGAACAGAGAGGAAGAGGAGAGAGGAGGATGAGAGAGGAGGAAAAGGCAGGAGGAACAGAGAGGAAGAGGAGAGACGAGGAAGACAGAGGAGGAAGAGAGAGGAGGAAGAGAGAGGAGGAAGAGCGAGGAGGAAGAGCGAGGAGGAAGAGCGAGGAGGAAGAGCGAGGAGGAAGAGAGAGGAGGAAGAGAGAGGAGGAAGAGAGAGGAGGAAGAGAGAGGAGGAAGAGAGAGGAGGAAGAGAGAGGAGGAAGAGAGAGGAGGAAGAGAGAGGAGGAAGAGAGAGGAGGAAGAGAGAGGAGGAAGAGAGAGGAGGAAGAGAGAGGAGGAAGAGAGAGGAGGAAGAGAGAGGAAGGGGAGAGAGGCAGAAGAGAGAGGAGGAAAAGGGAGGAGGAACAGAGAGGAAGAGGAGAGAGGAGGATGAGAGAGGAGGAAAAGGCAGGAGGAACAGAGAGGAAGAGGAGAGACGAGGAAGACAGAGGAGGAAGAGAGAGGAAGAGGAGAGAGGAGGAAGAGAGAGGAGGAAGAGAGAGGAGGAAGAGAGAGAAGGAAGAGAGAGGAAGAGGAGAGAGGAGGAAGAGAGAGGAGGAAAAGGGAGGAGGAACAGAGAGGAAGAGGAGAGAGGAGGAAGAGAGAGGAGGAAGAGAGAGGAAAAGGAGACAGGAGGAGGAGACAGGAGGAAGAGAGAGGAGGAAGAGAGAGGAGGAAGAGAGAGGAGGAAGAGAGAGGAGGAAGAGAGAGGAGGAAGAGAGAGGAGGAAGAGAGAGGAGGAAGAGAGAGGAGGAAGAGAGAGGAAGAGGAGAGAGGAAGAGGAGAGAGGAGGAAGAGAGAGGAAGAGGAGAGAGGAGGAAGAGAGAGGAGGAAGAGTGAGGAAGAGGAGAAAGGAGGAAGACAGAGGAGGAAGAGAGAGGAAGAGGAGAAATGAGGAAGAGAGAGGAGGAAGAGAGAGGGAGGAAGAGAGAGGGAGGAGAGAGAGGAGGAAGAGAGAGGAAGAGGAGAGAGGAGGAAGAGAGAGGAGGAAGAGAGAGGAAAAGTAGAGAGGAGGACGAGAGAGGAGGAAGGGAGAGGAGGAACAGAGAGGAAAAGTAGAGAGGAGGATAAGTGAGGAGAAAGAGAGAGGAGGACGAGAGAGGAGGACGAGAGAGGAGGAAGAGAGAGGAGGAAGAGAGAGGAGGAAGAGAGAGGAGGAAGAGAGAGGAAAATGAGAGAGGAGGAAGAGAGAGGAGGAAGAGAGAGGAGGAAGAGAGAGGAGGAAGAGAGAGGAGGAAGAGAGAGGAGGAAGACAGAGGAGGAAGAGAGAGGAGGAAGAGAGAGAAGGAAGAGAGAGGAAGGGGAGAGAGGCAGATGAGAGAGGAGGAAAAGGGAGGAGGAACAGAGAGGAAGAGGAGAGAGGAGGATGAGAGAGGAGGAAAAGGCAGGAGGAACAGAGAGGAAGAGGAGAGAGGAGGAAGACAGAGGAGGAAGAGAGAGGAAGAGGAGAGAGGACAAAGAGAGAGGAGGAAGAGAGAGGAGGAAGAGAGAGGAGGAAGAGAGAGGAGGAAGAGAGAGGAGGAAGAGAGAGGAGGAAGAGAGAGGAGGAAGAGAGAGGAGGAAGAGAGAGGAAGAGGAGAGAGGAAGAAGAGAAAGGAAGAAGAGTGAGGAAGAGGAGAAAGGAGGAAGACAGAGGAGGAAGAGAGAGGAAGAGGAGAAATGAGGAAGAGAGAGGAGGAAGAGAGAGGGAGGGGAGAGAGAAGGAAGAGAGAGGAGGAAAAGGGAGGAGGAAGAGAGAGGAAAAAGAGAGAGGAGGAGTGGAGAGGAGGAAGAGAGGAGGAAGAGAGAGGAGGAAGAGAGAGGAAGACGAGAGAGGAGGAAGAGAGAGGAGGAAGAGTGAGGACGAGGAGAAAGGAAGAGGAGAGAGGAGGAAGAGAGAGGAAGAGGAGAAAGGAGGAAGAGGGAGGAAAAGGAGAGAGGAGGAATAGAGAAGAGGAAGAGAGAGGAAAAGTAGAGAGAGGAAAAGAGAGGAGAATGCGAGAGGAGGAAGAGAGAGGAAGAAGAGAGAGGAGGAAGAGAGAGGAGGAAGTGAGAGGAAGAGGAGAGAGGAAGAGGAGAAAGGAGGAAGAGAGAGGAGGAAAACGGGGGAGGAACAGGGAGGAAGAGGATAGAGGAGGAAGAGAGAGGAGGAATAGAGAGGAAGAGGAGAGAGGAGGAGTAGAGAGGAGGAAGAGATAGAAGGAAGACAGAGGAAGAGAAGAGAGGAGAAAGAGAGAGCAGGAAAATGGAGGAGGAACAGAGAGGAAGAGGAGAGAGGAGGATGAGAGAGGAGGAAGGGAGAGGAAGAGGAAAGAGGATTAGGAGAGAGGAGGAAGAGAGAGGAAGAGGAGAGAGCAGGAAAAGAGAGGAGAATGAGAGAGGAGGAAGAGAGAGGAGGAAGAGAGAGGAGGAAGAGAGAGGAGGAAGAGAGAGGAGGAAGAGAGAGGAGGAAGAGAGAGGAGGAAGAGAGAGGAGGAAGAGAGAGGAGGAAGAGAGAGGAGGAAGAGAGAGGAGGAAGAAAGAGGAAAAGGAGAGAGGAGGAAGTGGTGGAGGAAAAGAGAGGAGGAAGAGTGAGGAAGGGAAGAGAGGAGGAAGAGAGAGGAGGAAGAGAGAGGAGGAAGAGAGAGGAGGAAGAGAGAGGAGGAAGAGAGAGGAGGAAGAGAGAGGAGGAAGAGAGAGAAGGAAGAGAGAGAAGGAAGAGAGAGAAGGAAGAGAGAGGAAGAGGAGACAGGAGGAAGAGAGAGGAGGAAGAGAGAGGAAAAATAGAGAGGAGGAAAAAAGAGGAGAATGAGAGAGGAGAATGAGAGAGGAGGAAGAGAGAGAAGGAAGAGAGAGAAAGAGGAGAGAGGAGGAAGAGAGAGGAGGAAGAGAGAGGAAGAGGAGAGAGGTGGAAGAGAGAGGAAAAATAGGAGGAAGAGAGAGGAGGAAAAGAGAGGAGAAAGAGAGAGGAGGAAGAGAGAGGAAGAGGAGAGTGGAGGAAGAGAGAGGAGGAAGAGAGAGGAGGAAGAGAGAGAAAAATAGGAGGAAAAGAGAGGAGGAAGAGAGAGGAGGAAGAGAGAGGAAGAGGAGAGTGGAGAAAGCGAGAGGTGGAAGAGAGAGGAGAGGAGAGAGGAGGAAGAGAGAGGAGGAAGAGAGAGGAAGAGGAGAAAGGAGGAAGAAGGAGGAACAGAAGAGAGGAGGAATAGAGAGGAGGAAGAGAGAGGAGGAAGAGAGAGGAAGAGAAGAGAGGAGGAAGAGAGAGGAGGAAGAGAGATGAAAATGAGAGAGGAGGAAGAGAGAGGAAAAGGAGAGAGGAGGAAGTGGTGGATGAAAAGAGAGGAGGAAGAGAGGAGGAAGATAGGAGGAAGAGAGAGGAAGAAAAGGGAGGAGGAAGAGAGAGGGAGAGGAGAGACGAGGGAGAGAGAGGAGGAAGAGAGAGGAAAAGTAGAGAGGAGGAAAAGAGAGGAGAAAGAGAGAGGAAGACGAGAGAGGAGGAAGAGAGAGGAGGAAGGGAGAGGGAGAGGAGAGAGGAGGGAGAGAGAGGAGGAAGAGAGAGGGAGTGGAGAGAGGAGGAAGAGAGAGGAAGAGGAGAGAGGAGGAAGAGAGAGGTGGAAAAGCGAGGAGGAACAGAGAGGAAGAGGAGAGAGGAGGAAGAGAGAGGAGGAAGAGAGAGGAGGAAGAGAGAGGAGGAAGAGCGAGGAGGAAGAGCGAGGAGGAAGAGCGAGGAGGAAGAGCGAGGAGGAAGAGAGAGGAGGAAGAGAGAGGAGGAAGAGAGAGGAGGAAGAGAGAGGAGGAAGAGAGAGGAGGAAGAGAGAGGAGGAAGAGAGAGGAGGAAGAGAGAGGAGGAAGAGAGAGGAGGAAGAGAGAGGAGGAAGAGAGAGGAGGAAGAGAGAGGAGGAAGAGAGAGGAAGGGGAGAGAGGCAGAAGAGAGAGGAGGAAAAGGGAGGAGGAACAGAGAGGAAGAGGAGAGAGGAGGATGAGAGAGGAGGAAAAGGCAGGAGGAACAGAGAGGAAGAGGAGAGACGAGGAAGACAGAGGAGGAAGAGAGAGGAGGAAGAGAGAGGAGGAAGAGCGAGGAGGAAGAGCGAGGAGGAAGAGCGAGGAGGAAGAGAGAGGAGGAAGAGAGAGGAGGAAGAGAGAGGAGGAAGAGAGAGGAGGAAGAGAGAGGAGGAAGAGAGAGGAGGAAGAGAGAGGAGGAAGAGAGAGGAGGAAGAGAGAGGAGGAAGAGAGAGGAGGAAGAGAGAGGAGGAAGAGAGAGGAGGAAGAGAGAGGAGGAAGAGAGAGGAAGGGGAGAGAGGCAGAAGAGAGAGGAGGAAAAGGGAGGAGGAACAGAGAGGAAGAGGAGAGAGGAGGATGAGAGAGGAGGAAAAGGCAGGAGGAACAGAGAGGAAGAGGAGAGACGAGGAAGACAGAGGAGGAAGAGAGAGGAAGAGGAGAGAGGAGGAAGAGAGAGGAGGAAGAGAGAGGAGGAAGAGAGAGAAGGAAGAGAGAGGAAGAGGAGAGAGGAGGAAGAGAGAGGAGGAAAAGGGAGGAGGAACAGAGAGGAAGAGGAGAGAGGAGGAAGAGAGAGGAGGAAGAGAGAGGAAAAGGAGACAGGAGGAGGAGACAGGAGGAAGAGAGAGGAGGAAGAGAGAGGAGGAAGAGAGAGGAGGAAGAGAGAGGAGGAAGAGAGAGGAGGAAGAGAGAGGAGGAAGAGAGAGGAGGAAGAGAGAGGAGGAAGAGAGAGGAAGAGGAGAGAGGAAGAGGAGAGAGGAGGAAGAGAGAGGAGGAAGAGAGAGGAGGAAGAGAGAGGAGGAAGAGTGAGGAAGAGGAGAAAGGAGGAAGACAGAGGAGGAAGAGAGAGGAAGAGGAGAAATGAGGAAGAGAGAGGAGGAAGAGAGAGGGAGGAAGAGAGAGGGAGGAGAGAGAGGAGGAAGAGAGAGGAAGAGGAGAGAGGAGGAAGAGAGAGGAGGAAGAGAGAGGAAAAGTAGAGAGGAGGACGAGAGAGGAGGAAGGGAGAGGAGGAACAGAGAGGAAAAGTAGAGAGGAGGATAAGTGAGGAGAAAGAGAGAGGAGGACGAGAGAGGAGGACGAGAGAGGAGGAAGAGAGAGGAGGAAGAGAGAGGAGGAAGAGAGAGGAGGAAGAGAGAGGAGGAAGAGAGAGGAGGAAGAGAGAGGAAAATGAGAGAGGAGGAAGAGAGAGGAGGAAGAGAGAGGAGGAAGAGAGAGGAGGAAGAGAGAGGAGGAAGAGAGAGGAGGAAGAGAGAGGAGGAAGAGAGAGGAGGAAGAGAGAGGAGGAAGAGAGAGAAGGAAGAGAGAGGAAGGGGAGAGAGGCAGAAGAGAGAGGAGGAAAAGGGAGGAGGAACAGAGAGGAAGAGGAGAGAGGAGGATGAGAGAGGAGGAAAAGGCAGGAGGAACAGAGAGGAAGAGGAGAGAGGAGGAAGACAGAGGAGGAAGAGAGAGGAAGAGGAGAGAGGACAAAGAGAGAGGAGGAAGAGAGAGGAGGAAGAGAGATGAGGAAGAGAGAGGAAAAGGAGACAGGAGGAGGAGAGAGGAGGAAGAGAGAGGAGGAAGAGAGAGGAGGAAGAGAGAGGAGGAAGAGAGAGGAGGAAGAGAGAGGAGGAAGAGAGAGGAGGAAGAGAGAGGAGGAAGAGAGAGGAGGAAGAGAGAGGAGGAAGAGAGAGGAGGAAGAGAGAGGAGGAAGAGAGAGGAGGAAGAGAGAGGAGGAAGAGAGAGGAGGAAGAGAGAGGAAGAAGAGAAAGGAAGAAGAGTGAGGAAGAGGAGAAAGGAGGAAGGCAGAGGAGGAAGAGAGAGGAAGAGGAGAAATGAGGAAGAGAGAGGAGGAAGAGAGAGGGAGGGGAGAGAGAAGGAAGAGAGAGGAGGAAAAGGGAGGAGGAAGAGAGAGGAAAAAGAGAGAGGAGGAGTGGAGAGGAGGAAGAGAGGAGGAAGAGAGAGGAGGAAGAGAGAGGAAGACGAGAGAGGAGGAAGAGAGAGGAGGAAGAGTGAGGACGAGGAGAAAGGAAGAGGAGAGAGGAGGAAGAGAGAGGAAGAGGAGAAAGGAGGAAGAGGGAGGAAAAGGAGAGAGGAGGAATAGAGAGGAGGAAGAGAGAGGAAAAGTAGAGAGAGGAAAAGAGAGGAGAATGCGAGAGGAGGAAGAGAGAGGAAGAAGAGAGAGGAGGAAGAGAGAGGAGGAAGTGAGAGGAAGAGGAGAGAGGAAGAGGAGAAAGGAGGAAGAGAGAGGAGGAAAACGGGGGAGGAACAGGGAGGAAGAGGATAGAGGAGGAAGAGAGAGGAGGAATAGAGAGGAAGAGGAGAGAGGAGGAGTAGAGAGGAGGAAGAGATAGAAGGAAGACAGAGGAAGAGAAGAGAGGAGAAAGAGAGAGCAGGAAAATGGAGGAGGAACAGAGAGGAAGAGGAGAGAGGAGGATGAGAGAGGAGGAAGGGAGAGGAAGAGGAAAGAGGATTAGGAGAGAGGAGGAAGAGAGAGGAAGAGGAGAGAGCAGGAAAAGAGAGGAGAATGAGAGAGGAGGAAGAGAGAGGAGGAAGAGAGAGGAGGAAGAGAGAGGAGGAAGAGAGAGGAGGAAGAGAGAGGAGGAAGAGAGAGGAGGAAGAGAGAGGAGGAAGAGAGAGGAGGAAGAGAGAGGAGGAAGAAAGAGGAAAAGGAGAGAGGAGGAAGTGGTGGAGGAAAAGAGAGGAGGAAGAGTGAGGAAGGGAAGAGAGGAGGAAGAGAGAGGAGGAAGAGAGAGGAGGAAGAGAGAGGAGGAAGAGAGAGGAGGAAGAGAGAGGAGGAAGAGAGAGGAGGAAGAGAGAGAAGGAAGAGAGAGAAGGAAGAGAGAGAAGGAAGAGAGAGGAAGAGGAGACAGGAGGAAGAGAGAGGAGGAAGAGAGAGGAAAAATAGAGAGGAGGAAAAAAGAGGAGAATGAGAGAGGAGAATGAGAGAGGAGGAAGAGAGAGAAGGAAGAGAGAGAAAGAGGAGAGAGGAGGAAGAGAGAGGAGGAAGAGAGAGGAAGAGGAGAGAGGTGGAAGAGAGAGGAAAAATAGGAGGAAGAGAGAGGAGGAAAAGAGAGGAGAAAGAGAGAGGAGGAAGAGAGAGGAAGAGGAGAGTGGAGAAAGCGAGAGGTGGAAGAGAGAGGAGAGGAGAGAGGAGGAAGAGAGAGGAGGAAGAGAGAGGAAGAGGAGAAAGGAGGAAGAAGGAGGAAAAGGAGAGAGGAGGAAGTGGTGGAGGAAAAGAGAGGAGGAAGAGTGAGGAAGGGAAGAGAGGAGGAAGAGAGAGGAGGAAGAGAGAGGAGGAAGAGAGAGGAGGAAGAGAGAGGAGGAAGAGAGAGGAGGAAGAGAGAGGAGGAAGAGAGAGAAGGAAGAGAGAGAAGGAAGAGAGAGAAGGAAGAGAGAGGAAGAGGAGACAGGAGGAAGAGAGAGGAGGAAGAGAGAGGAAAAATAGAGAGGAGGAAAAAAGAGGAGAATGAGAGAGGAGAATGAGAGAGGAGGAAGAGAGAGAAGGAAGAGAGAGAAAGAGGAGAGAGGAGGAAGAGAGAGGAGGAAGAGAGAGGAAGAGGAGAGAGGTGGAAGAGAGAGGAAAAATAGGAGGAAGAGAGAGGAGGAAAAGAGAGGAGAAAGAGAGAGGAGGAAGAGAGAGGAAGAGGAGAGTGGAGAAAGCGAGAGGTGGAAGAGAGAGGAGAGGAGAGAGGAGGAAGAGAGAGGAGGAAGAGAGAGGAAGAGGAGAAAGGAGGAAGAAGGAGGAACAGAAGAGAGGAGGAATAGAGAGGAGGAAGAGAGAGGAGGAAGAGAGAGGAAGAGAAGAGAGGAGGAAGAGAGAGGAGGAAGAGAGATGAAAATGAGAGAGGAGGAAGAGAGAGGAAAAGGAGAGAGGAGGAAGTGGTGGATGAAAAGAGAGGAGGAAGAGAGGAGGAAGATAGGAGGAAGAGAGAGGAAGAAAAGGGAGGAGGAAGAGAGAGGGAGAGGAGATTGGAGGAAGAGAGAGGAGGAAGAGAGAGAAAGAGGAGAGACGAGGGAGAGAGAGGAGGAAGAGAGAGGAAAAGTAGAGAGGAGGAAAAGAGAGGAGAAAGAGAGAGGAAGACGAGAGTGGAGGAAGAGAGAGGAGGAAGGGAGAGGAAAATGAGAGAGGAGGAAGAGAGAGGAAAAGGAGAGAGGAGAAAGTGGTGGAGGAAAAGAGAGGAGGAAGAGAGGAGGAAGAGAGGAGAAAGAGAGAGGAGGAAGAGAGAGGAAATATAGGAGGATAAGAGAGGAGGAAGTGAGGAAGGAAGAGAGAGGAGGAAGAGAGAGGAAGAGGAGAGTGGAGGAAGAGAGAGGAGGAAGAGAGAGGGAGTGGAGAGAGGAGGAAGAGAGAGGTGGAAAAGCGAGGACGAACAGAGAGGAAGAGAAGAGAGAAGGAAGAGAGAGGAGGAAGAGAGAGGAGGAAGAGAGAGGAGGAAGAGAGACAAGGAAGAGAGAGGAAGAGGAGAAAGGAGGAAGAGAGAGCAGGAAAAGGGGGGAGGAAGAGAGAGGAAGAGGAGAGAGGAGGATGAGAGAGGAGGAAGAGAGAGGAGGAAGAGAGAGGATTAGGAGAGAGGAGGAAGAGAGAGGAAAAGGAGAGAGGAGGAAGTGGTGGAGGAAAAAAGAGGAGGAAGAGAGGAGGAAGAGAGGAGGAAGAGAGAGGCTGAAGAGAGAGGCGGAAGATAGAGGAAGAGGAGAGTGGAGGAAGAGGGGAGGAAGAGAGAGGAGGAAGAGAGAGGAAAAATAGGAGGAAAAGAGAGGAGGAAGAGAGAGGAGGAAGAGAGAGGAGGAAGAGTGAGGAAGAGGAGAGTGGAGGAAAAGAGAGGAGGAAGAGAGAGGAGGAAGAGAGAGGAAAAAAAGGAGGAAAAGAGAGGAAGAAGAGAGGAGGAAGAGAGGAGGAAGAGAGAGGCGCAAGAGAGAGGCGGAAGATAGAGGCGGAAGATAGAGGAAGAGGAGAGTGGAGGAAGAGGGGAGGAAGAGAGAGGAGGAAGAGAGAGGAAAAATAGGAGGAAAAGAGAGGAGGAAGAGGGAGGAGGAAGAGAGAGGAGGAAGAGAGAGGAAGAGGAGAGTGGAGGAAGAGAGAGGAGGAAGAGAGAGGAGGAAGAGAGAGGAAAAATAGGAGGAAAAGAGAGGAGGAAGAGAGAGGAAGAGGAGAGAGGAGGAAGAGAGAGGAGGAAAAGGCAGGAGGAACAGAGAGGAAGAGGAGAGAGGAGGAAGAGAGAGGAGGAAGAGAGAGGAGGAAGAGAGAGGAGGAAGAGAGAGGAGGAAGAGATAGAAGGAAGAGAGAGGAAAATGAGAGAGGAGGAAGAGAGAGGAAAAGGAAAGAGGAGGAAGTGTTGGAGGAAAAGAGAGGAGGAAGAGAGGAGGAAGAGAGGAGAAGAGAGGAGGAAGAGAGGAGGAAGAGTGAGGCGGAAGACAGAGGCGGATGAGAGAGTAAGACGAGAGTGGAGGAAGAGAGGAGGAAGAGAGAGGAGAAGAGAGAGGATAAATAGGAGGAAAAGAGAGAAGGAAGAGAGAGGAGGAAGAGTGAGGAAGAGGAGAGTGGAGGAAGAGAGAGGAGGAAGAGAGAGGAAAAATAGGAGGAAAAGAGAGGAGGAAGAGAGAGGAGTAAGAGAGAGGAAAAATAGGAGGGAAGAGAGAGGAGGAAGAGAGAGGAGGAAGAGAGAGGAAAAATAGGAGGAAAAGAGAGGAGGAAGAGAGAGGAGGACGACAGAGGAAGAGGAGATTGGAGGAAGAGAGAGGAGGAAGAGAGAGGGCGAGGAGAGAGGAGGAAGAGAGGAGGAAAAGGGAGGAGGAAGAGAGAGGAAAAGGAGAGAGGAGGAGGAGAGAGGAGGAAGAGACAGGAGGAAGAGAGAGGAGGAAGAGAGAGGAAAAATAGGAGGAAAAGAGAGTAGGAAGAGAGAGGAGGAAGAGTGAGGAAGAGGAGAGTGGAGGAAGAGAGAGGAGGAAGAGAGAGGAGGAAGAGAGAGGAGGAAGAGAGAGGAAAATTAGGAGGAAAAGAGAGGGGTAAGAGAGAGGAGGATTAGAGAGGACGAAGAGAGAGGAGGAAGAGAGAGGAGGAAGAGAGAGGAGAAGAGAGAGGAAGAGGAGAGAGGAGGAAGAGAGAGGAGGAAGAGAGAGGAGGAAGAGAGAGGAGGAAGAGAGAGGAGGAAGAGAGAGGAGGAAGAGAGAGGAGGAAGAGAGAGGAGGAAGAGAGAGGAGGAAGAGAGAGGAGGAAGAGAGAGAAAGAAGAGAGAGGAAGAAGAGAGAGGAAGAGGAGAGAGGAGGAAGAGAAAGGAGGAAAAGGGAGGAGGAAGAGAGAGGAAGAGGAGAGAGGAGGATGAGAGAGGAGGAAGAGAGAAGAAGAGGAAAGAGGATTAGGAGAGAGGAGGAAGAGAGAGGAAGAGGACAGAGGAGGAATAGAGAGGAGGAAGAGAGAGGAAAAGTAGAGAGGAGGAAGAGAGAGGAAAGGAAAGAGGAGGAAGTGTTGGAGGAAAGAGAGGAGGAAGAGAGGAGGAAGAGAGGAGGAAGAGAGAGGCGGAAGACAGAGTCGGAAGAGAGTAAGAGGAGAGTGGAGGAAGAGAGGAGGAAGAGAGAGGAGGAAGAGAGAGGAGAAAGAGAGAGGAGAAAGAGAGAGGAAAAATAGGAGGAAAAGAGACGAGGAAGGGAGAGGAGAATGAGAGAGCAGGATGAGAGAGGAGGAAGAGAGAGGAGGAAGAGAGAGGAAAAGGAGAGAGGAGGAGGAAAAAGGAGGAAGAGAGAGGAAGAAGAGAGAGGAGGAAGTGAGAGGAGGAAGAGAAAGTAAGAGGAGAGAGGAGGAAGAGAGAGGAGGAAGAGTGAGGAAGAGGAGAAAGAAGGAGGAGAAAGGAGGAAGAGAGAGGAAGAAGAGAAAGGAGGAAGAGAGAGGAAAAGGGAGAGAGGATGAATAGAGAGAAGGAAGAGAGAGGAGGAAGAGACAGGAGGAGGAAATAGGAGGAAGAGAGAGGAAGAAGAGAGAGCAAGAGGAGAGAGGAGGAGTAGAGTGGAGGAAGAGAGAGGAAGAGGAGGGAGGAGTAAGAGAGAGGAGGAAGAGAGAGGAGTAAGAGGAAAGAGAGGAGGAAGAGAGAGGAGGAAGAGAGAGGAGGAAGAGAGGAGGAAGAGAGAGGAGGAAGAGAGAGGAGGAAGAGAGAGGAGGAAGAGAGAGGAGGAAGAGAGAGGAGGAAGAGAGAGGAGGAAGAGAGAGGAAGAGGAGAGAGGAAGAGGAGAGTGGAGGAAGAGAAAGGTGAAGAGAGAGGGAGAGGGAGAGAGGAGGAAGAGAGGAGGAAAAGGGAGGAGGAAGAAAGAGGAAAAGGAGAGAGGAGGAGGAGAGAGGAGGAAGAGAGAGGAGGAAGAGAGAGGAGGAAGAGAGAGGAGGAAGAGAGAGGAGGAAGAGAGAGGAGGAAGAGAGGAGGAAGAGAGAGGAGGAAGAGAGAGGAGGAAGAGAGAGGAGGAAGAGAGAGGAGGAAGAGAGAGGAGGAAGAGAGAGGAGGAAGAGAGAGGAAGAGGAGAGAGGAAGAGGAGAGAGGAGGAAGAGAGAGGAGGAAGAGAGAGGAGGAAGAGAGAGGAGGTTGAGAGTGGAGGAAGAGAGAGGAGGAAGAGAGAGGAGGAAGAGAGAGGAGGAAGAGAGAGGAGGAAGAGTGAGGACGAGTAGAAAGGAGGAGGAGAGAGGAGGAAGAGAGAGGAAGAGGAGAAAGGAGAAGAGAGAGGAGGAAGAGAGAGGAGGAAGAGAGAGGAGGAAGAGAGAGGAGGAAGAGAGAGGAGGAAGAGAGAGGAGGAAGAGAGAGGAGGAAGAGAGAGGAGGAAGAGAGAGGAGGAAGAGAGAGGAGGAAGAGAGAGGAGGAAGAGAGAGGAGGAAGAGAGAGGAGGAAGAGAGGAGGAAGAGAGAGGAGGAAGAGAGAGGAGGAGAGAGAGGAGGAAGAGAGAGGAGGAAGAGAGAGGAGGAAGAGAGAGGAGGAAGAGAGAGGAGGAAGATGAGAGGAGGAAGAGAGAGGAGGAAGAGAGAGGTGAAGAGAGAGGAGGAGGCAAGAGGAGGAGGCGAGAGGAGGAGGCGAGAGGAGGAAGACAGAGGAAGAGGAGAGAGGAGGAAGAGAGAGGAAAAGTAGAGAGGAGGAAAAGAGAGGAGAAAGAGACAGGAGGACGAGAGAGGGGGAAGAGAGAGGAGGAAGAGAGAGGAAAGTGAGAGATGAGGAAGAGAGAGGAAAAGGAGAGAGGAGGAAGTGGTGGAGGAAAAGAGAGGAGGAAGAGAGGAGGAAGAGAGAGGCGGAAGACAGAGGCGGAAGATAGAGGAAGAGGAGAGTGGAGGAAGAGAGGAGGAAGAGAGAGGAGGAAGAGAGAGGAAAAATAGGAGGAAAAGAGAGGAGAAAGAGAGAGGAAGAAGAGTGAGGAAGAGGAGAGAGGAGGAAGAGAGAGGAGGAAGAGAGAGGAAAAGTAGGAGGAAAAGAGAGGAGGAAGAGAGAGGAGGAAGAGAGAGGAAAAATAGGAGGAAAAGAGAGGAGAAGAGAGAGGAGGATGAGAGAGGAGGAAGAGTGAGGAAGAGGAGAGTGGAGGAAGAGAGATGAGGAAGAGAGAGGAGGAAAAGGCAGGAGGAACAGAGAGGAAGAGGAGAGAGGAGGAAGAGAGAGGAGGAAGAGAGAGGAGGAAGAGAGAGGAGGAAGAGAGAGGAGGAAGAGAGAGGAGGAAGAGAGAGGAGGAAGAGAGAGGAGGAAGAGAGAGGAGGAAGAGAGGGAGGAAGAGAGAGGAGGAAGAGAGAGGAGGAAGAGAGAGGAGGAAGAGAGAGGAGGAAGAGAGAGGAGGAAGAGAGAGGAGGAAGAGAGAGGAGGAAGAGAGAGGAGGAAGAGAGAGGAGGAAGAGAGAGGAGGAGGAGAGAGGAGGAAGAGAGAGGAGGAAGAGAGAGGAGGAAGAGAGAGGAGAAGAGAGAGGAGGAAGAGAGAGGAGGAAGAGAGAGGAGGAAGAGAGAGGAGGAAGAGAGAGGAGGAAGAGAGAGGAGGAAGAGGGAGGAGGAAGAGAGAGGAGGAAAAGGGAGGAGGAAGAGAGAGGAGGAAAAGGGAGGAGGAAGAGAGAGGAGGAAGAGAGAGGAAAAGGAGAGAGGAGGAGGAGAGAGGAGGAGGAGAGAGGAGGAAGAGA
>NW_027436917.1:0-83351 GCF_047716275.1 Strix uralensis
CACTGGGGAAAGGCAGGCAGAGAATTCCCTGCTAGCACCTTCTCTGTGCCTGGGAAGCAGAAGTCTTCACATTGCTTCGCAGAATCGCTTTTGTGCAGAAAACAGTAACACTTGATCAGAATGAAAGAAAGCACAGAGCCCCAGATTTTATGTTGTCCTGGAGAGCTTGCAGAGCACTGGGGAAAAGCAGGCAGAGAATTCCCTGCTAGCACCTTCTCTGTGCCTGGGAAACAGAAGTCTTCACATTGCTTCGCAGAATCGCTTTTGTGCAGAAAACAGTAACACTTGTTCAGAACGAAAGAAAGCACAGAGCCCCAGATTTTATGTTGTCCTGGAGAGCTTGCAGAGCACTGGGGAAAAGCAGGCAGAGAATTCCCTGCTACCACCTTCTCTGTGCCTGGGAAGCAGAAGTGTTCACATTGCTTCGCAGAATCGCTTTTGTGCAGAAAACAGTAACACTTGTTCAGAACGAAAGAAAGCACAGAGCCCCAGATTTTATGTTGTCCTGGAGAGCTTGCAGAGCACTGGGGAAAGGCAGGCAGAGAATTCCCTGCTAGCACCTTCTCTGTGCCTGGGAAGCAGAAGTGTTCACATTGCTTCGCAGAATCGCTTTTGTGCAGAAAACACTAACACTTGTTCAGAACGAAAGAAAGCACAGAGCCCCAGATTTTATGTTGTCCTGGAGAGCTTGCAGAGCACTGGGGAAAAGCAGGCAGAGAATTCCCTGCTAGCACCTTCTCTGTGCCTGGGAAGCAGAAGTCTTCACATTGCTTCGCAGAATCGCTTTTGTGCAGAAAACAGTAACACTTGTTCAGAATGAAAGAAAGCACAGAGCCCCAGATTTTATGTTGTCCTGGAGAGCTTGCAGAGCACTGGGGAAAAGCAGGCAGAGAATTCCCTGCTAGCACCTTCTCTGTGCCTGGGAAACAGAAGTGTTCCCATTGCTTCGCAGAATCGCTTTTGTGCAGAAAACAGTAACACTTGTTCAGAACGAAAGAAAGCACAGAGCCCCAGATTTTATGTTGTCCTGGAGAGCTTGCAGAGCACTGGGGAAAGGCAGGCAGAGAATTCCCTGCTAGCACCTTCTCTGTGCCTGGGAAGCAGAAGTCTTCACATTGCTTCGCAGAATCGCTTTTGTGCAGAAAACAGTAACACTTGATCAGAATGAAAGAAAGCACAGAGCCCCAGATTTTATGTTGTCCTGGAGAGCTTGCAGAGCACTGGGGAAAAGCAGGCAGAGAATTCCCTGCTAGCACCTTCTCTGTGCCTGGGAAACAGAAGTCTTCACATTGCTTCGCAGAATCGCTTTTGTGCAGAAAACAGTAACACTTGTTCAGAACGAAAGAAAGCACAGAGCCCCAGATTTTATGTTGTCCTGGAGAGCTTGCAGAGCACTGGGGAAAAGCAGGCAGAGAATTCCCTGCTACCACCTTCTCTGTGCCTGGGAAGCAGAAGTGTTCACATTGCTTCGCAGAATCGCTTTTGTGCAGAAAACAGTAACACTTGTTCAGAACGAAAGAAAGCACAGAGCCCCAGATTTTATGTTGTCCTGGAGAGCTTGCAGAGCACTGGGGAAAAGCAGGCAGAGAATTCCCTGCTACCACCTTCTCTGTGCCTGGGAAACAGAAGTCTTCACATTGCTTCGCAGAATCGCTTTTGTGCAGAAAACAGTAACACTTGTTCAGAACGAAGGAAAGCACAGAGCCCCAGATTTTATGTTGTCCTGGAGAGCTTGCAGAGCACTGGGGAAAGGCAGGCAGAGAATTCCCTGCTAGCACCTTCTCTGTGCCTGGGAAGCAGAAGTCTTCACATTGCTTCGCAGAATCGCTTTTGTGCAGAAAACAATAACACTTGTTCAGAACGAAAGAAAGCACAGAGCCCCAGATTTTATGTTGTCCTGGAGAGCTTGCAGAGCACTGGGGAAAGGCAGGCAGAGAATTCCCTGCTAGCACCTTCTCTGTGCCTGGGAAGCAGAAGTGTTCACATTGCTTCGCAGAATCGCTTTTGTGCAGAAAACAGTAACACTTGTTCAGAACGAAAGAAAGCACAGAGCCCCAGATTTTATGTTGTCCTGGAGAGCTTGCAGAGCACTGGGGAAAGGCAGGCAGAGAATTCCCTGCTAGCACCTTCTCTGTGCCTGGGAAGCAGAAGTCTTCACATTGCTTCGCAGAATCGCTTTTGTGCAGAAAACAGTAACACTTGTTCAGAACGAAAGAAAGCACAGAGCCCCAGATTTTATGTTGTCCTGGAGAGCTTTCAGAGCACTGGGGAAAAGCAGGCAGAGAATTCCCTGCTAGCACCTTCTCTGTGCCTGGGAAGCAGAAGTGTTCAAATTGCTTCGCAGAATCGCTTTTGTGCAGAAAACAGTAACACTTGTTCAGAATGAAAGAAAGCACAGAGCCCCAGATTTTATGTTGTCCTGGAGAGCTTGCAGAGCACTGGGGAAAGGCAGGCAGAGAATTCCCTGCTAGCACCTTCTCTGTGCCTGGGAAGCAGAAGTCTTCACATTGCTTCGCAGAATCGCTTTTGTGCAGAAAACAGTAACACTTGTTCAGAACGAAAGAAAGCACAGAGCCCCAGATTTTATGTTGTCCTGGAGAGCTTGCAGAGCACTGGGGAAAGGCAGGCAGAGAATTCCCTGCTAGCACCTTCTCTGTGCCTGGGAAGCAGAAGTGTTCACATTGCTTCGCAGAATCGCTTTTGTGCAGAAAACAGTAACACTTGTTCAGAACGAAAGAAAGCACAGAGCCCCAGATTTTATGTTGTCCTGGAGAGCTTGCAGAGCACTGGGGAAAAGCAGGCAGAGAATTCCCTGCTACCACCTTCTCTGTGCCTGGGAAGCAGAAGTGTTCACATTGCTTCGCAGAATCGCTTTTGTGCAGAAAACAGTAACACTTGTTCAGAACGAAAGAAAGCACAGAGCCCCAGATTTTATGTTGTCCTGGAGAGCTTGCAGAGCACTGGGGAAAAGCAGGCAGAGAATTCCCTGCTACCACCTTCTCTGTGCCTGGGAAACAGAAGTCTTCACATTGCTTCGCAGAATCGCTTTTGTGCAGAAAACAGTAACACTTGTTCAGAACGAAGGAAAGCACAGAGCCCCAGATTTTATGTTGTCCTGGAGAGCTTGCAGAGCACTGGGGAAAGGCAGGCAGAGAATTCCCTGCTAGCACCTTCTCTGTGCCTGGGAAGCAGAAGTGTTCACATTGCTTCGCAGAATCGCTTTTGTGCAGAGAACAGTAACACTTGTTCAGAACGAAAGAAAGCACAGAGCCCCAGATTTTATGTTGTCCTGGAGAGCTTGCAGAGCACTGGGGAAAGGCAGGCAGAGAATTCCCTGCTAGCACCTTCTCTGTGCCTGGGAAGCAGAAGTCTTCACATTGCTTCGCAGAATCGCTTTTGTGCAGAAAACAATAACACTTGTTCAGAACGAAAGAAAGCACAGAGCCCCAGATTTTATGTTGTCCTGGAGAGCTTGCAGAGCACTGGGGAAAAGCAGGCAGAGAATTCCCTGCTAGCACCTTCTCTGTGCCTGGGAAGCAGAAGTCTTCACATTGCTTCGCAGAATCGCTTTTGTGCAGAAAACAGTAACACTTGTTCAGAATGAAAGAAAGCACAGAGCCCCAGATTTTATGTTGTCCTGGAGAGCTTGCAGAGCACTGGGGAAAAGCAGGCAGAGAATTCCCTGCTACCACCTTCTCTGTGCCTGGGAAACAGAAGTCTTCACATTGCTTCGCAGAATCGCTTTTGTGCAGAAAACAATAACACTTGTTCAGAACGAAAGAAAGCACAGAGCCCCAGATTTTATGTTGTCCTGGAGAGCTTGCAGAGCACTGGGGAAAGGCAGGCAGAGAATTCCCTGCTAGCACCTTCTCTGTGCCTGGGAAGCAGAAGTGTTCACATTGCTTCGCAGAATCGCTTTTGTGCAGAAAACAGTAACACTTGTTCAGAACGAAAGAAAGCACAGAGCCCCAGATTTTATGTTGTCCTGGAGAGCTTGCAGAGCACTGGGGAAAAGCAGGCAGAGAATTCCCTGCTAGCACCTTCTCTGTGCCTGGGAAGCAGAAGTGTTCCCATTGCTTCGCAGAATCGCTTTTGTGCAGAAAACAGTAACACTTGTTCAGAACGAAAGAAAGCACAGAGCCCCAGATTTTATGTTGTCCTGGAGAGCTTGCAGAGCACTGGGGAAAAGCAGGCAGAGAATTCCCTGCTAGCACCTTCTCTGTGCCTGGGAAGCAGAAGTGTTCACATTGCTTCGCAGAATCGCTTTTGTGCAGAAAACAGTAACAGTTGTTCAGAACGAAAGAAAGCACAGAGCCCCAGATTTGCTGTTGTCCTGGAGAGCTTGCAGAGCACTGGGGAAAGGCAGGCAGAGAATTCCCTGCTAGCACCTTCTCTGTGCCTGGGAAGCAGAAGTCTTCACATTGCTTCGCAGAATCGCTTTTGTGCAGAAAACAGTAAGACTTGTTCAGAACGAAAGAAAGCACAGAGCCCCAGATTTTATGTTGTCCTGGAGAGCTTGCAGAGCACTGGGGAAAAGCAGGCAGAGAATTCCCTGCTAGCACCTTCTCTGTGCCTGGGAAGCAGAAGTGTTCAAATTGCTTCGCAGAATCGCTTTTGTGCAGAAAACAGTAACACTTGTTCAGAACGAAGGAAAGCACAGAGCCCCAGATTTTATGTTGTCCTGGAGAGCTTGCAGAGCACTGGGGAAAGGCAGGCAGAGAATTCCCTGCTAGCACCTTCTCTGTGCCTGGGAAACAGAAGTGTTCACATTGCTTGGCAGAATCGCTTTTGTGCAGAAAACAGTAACACTTGTTCAGAACGAAAGAAAGCACAGAGCCCCAGATTTTATGTTGTCCTGGAGAGCTTGCAGAGCACTGGGGAAAGGCAGGCAGAGAATTCCCTGCTAGCACCTTCTCTGTGCCTGGGAAGCAGAAGTGTTCACATTGCTTCGCAGAATCGCTTTTGTGCAGAAAACAGTAACACTTGTTCAGAACGAAAGAAAGCACAGAGCCCCAGATTTTATGTTGTCCTGGAGAGCTTGCAGAGCACTGGGGAAAAGCAGGCAGAGAATTCCCTGCTAGCACCTTCTCTGTGCCTGGGAAGCAGAAGTGTTCCCATTGCTTCGCAGAATCGCTTTTGTGCAGAAAACAGTAACACTTGTTCAGAACGAAAGAAAGCACAGAGCCCCAGATTTTATGTTGTCCTGGAGAGCTTGCAGAGCACTGGGGAAAAGCAGGCAGAGAATTCCCTGCTAGCACCTTCTCTGTGCCTGGGAAGCAGAAGTCTTCACATTGCTTCGCAGAATCGCTTTTGTGCAGAAAACAGTAACACTTGTTCAGAACGAAAGAAAGCACAGAGCCCCAGATTTTATGTTGTCCTGGAGAGCTTGCAGAGCACTGGGGAAAGGCAGGCAGAGAATTCCCTGCTAGCACCTTCTCTGTGCCTGGGAAACAGAAGTGTTCCCATTGCTTCGCAGAATCGCTTTTGTGCAGAAAACAGTAACAGTTGTTCAGAACGAAAGAAAGCACAGAGCCCCAGATTTTATGTTGTCCTGGAGAGCTTGCAGAGCACTGGGGAAAGGCAGGCAGAGAATTCCCTGCTAGCACCTTCTCTGTGCCTGGGAAGCAGAAGTCTTCACATTGCTTCGCAGAATCGCTTTTGTACAGAAAACAGTAACACTTGTTCTGAACGAAAGAAAGCACAGAGCCCCAGATTTTATGTTGTCCTGGAGAGCTTTCAGAGCACTGGGGAAAAGCAGGCAGAGAATTCCCTGCTAGCACCTTCTCTGTGCCTGGGAAGCAGAAGTGTTCAAATTGCTTCGCAGAATCGCTTTTGTGCAGAAAACAGTAACACTTGTTCAGAATGAAAGAAAGCACAGAGCCCCAGATTTTATGTTGTCCTGGAGAGCTTGCAGAGCACTGGGGAAAGGCAGGCAGAGAATTCCCTGCTAGCACCTTCTCTGTGCCTGGGAAGCAGAAGTCTTCACATTGCTTCGCAGAATCGCTTTTGTGCAGAAAACAGTAACACTTGTTCAGAACGAAAGAAAGCACAGAGCCCCAGATTTTATGTTGTCCTGGAGAGCTTGCAGAGCACTGGGGAAAGGCAGGCAGAGAATTCCCTGCTAGCACCTTCTCTGTGCCTGGGAAGCAGAAGTGTTCACATTGCTTCGCAGAATCGCTTTTGTGCAGAAAACAGTAACACTTGTTCAGAACGAAAGAAAGCACAGAGCCCCAGATTTTATGTTGTCCTGGAGAGCTTGCAGAGCACTGGGGAAAAGCAGGCAGAGAATTCCCTGCTACCACCTTCTCTGTGCCTGGGAAGCAGAAGTGTTCACATTGCTTCGCAGAATCGCTTTTGTGCAGAAAACAGTAACACTTGTTCAGAACGAAAGAAAGCACAGAGCCCCAGATTTTATGTTGTCCTGGAGAGCTTGCAGAGCACTGGGGAAAAGCAGGCAGAGAATTCCCTGCTACCACCTTCTCTGTGCCTGGGAAACAGAAGTCTTCACATTGCTTCGCAGAATCGCTTTTGTGCAGAAAACAGTAACACTTGTTCAGAACGAAGGAAAGCACAGAGCCCCAGATTTTATGTTGTCCTGGAGAGCTTGCAGACTCTGGGGAAAGGCAGGCAGAGAATTCCCTGCTAGCACCTTCTCTGTGCCTGGGAAGCAGAAGTGTTCACATTGCTTCGCAGAATCGCTTTTGTGCAGAAAACAGTAACACTTGTTCAGAACGAAAGAAAGCACAGAGCCCCAGATTTTATGTTGTCCTGGAGAGCTTGCAGAGCACTGGGGAAAGGCAGGCAGAGAATTCCCTGCTAGCACCTTCTCTGTGCCTGGGAAGCAGAAGTCTTCACATTGCTTCGCAGAATCGCTTTTGTGCAGAAAACAATAACACTTGTTCAGAACGAAAGAAAGCACAGAGCCCCAGATTTTATGTTGTCCTGGAGAGCTTGCAGAGCACTGGGGAAAGGCAGGCAGAGAATTCCCTGCTAGCACCTTCTCTGTGCCTGGGAAGCAGAAGTGTTCACATTGCTTCGCAGAATCGCTTTTGTGCAGAAAACAGTAACACTTGTTCAGAACGAAAGAAAGCACAGAGCCCCAGATTTTATGTTGTCCTGGAGAGCTTGCAGAGCACTGGGGAAAAGCAGGCAGAGAATTCCCTGCTAGCACCTTCTCTGTGCCTGGGAAGCAGAAGTCTTCACATTGCTTCGCAGAATCGCTTTTGTGCAGAAAACAATAACACTTGTTCAGAACGAAAGAAAGCACAGAGCCCCAGATTTTATGTTGTCCTGGAGAGCTTGCAGAGCACTGGGGAAAAGCAGGCAGAGAATTCCCTGCTAGCACCTTCTCTGTGCCTGGGAAGCAGAAGTGTTCCCATTGCTTCGCAGAATCGCTTTTGTGCAGAAAACAGTAACACTTGTTCAGAACGAAAGAAAGCACAGAGCCCCAGATTTTATGTTGTCCTGGAGAGCTTGCAGAGCACTGGGGAAAAGCAGGCAGAGAATTCCCTGCTAGCACCTTCTCTGTGCCTGGGAAGCAGAAGTGTTCACATTGCTTCGCAGAATCGCTTTTGTGCAGAAAACAGTAACAGTTGTTCAGAACGAAAGAAAGCACAGAGCCCCAGATTTGCTGTTGTCCTGGAGAGCTTGCAGAGCACTGGGGAAAGGCAGGCAGAGAATTCCCTGCTAGCACCTTCTCTGTGCCTGGGAAGCAGAAGTCTTCACATTGCTTCGCAGAATCGCTTTTGTGCAGAAAACAGTAACACTTGTTCAGAACGAAAGAAAGCACAGAGCCCCAGATTTTATGTTGTCCTGGAGAGCTTGCAGAGCACTGGGGAAAAGCAGGCAGAGAATTCCCTGCTAGCACCTTCTCTGTGCCTGGGAAGCAGAAGTCTTCACATTGCTTCGCAGAATCGCTTTTGTGCAGAAAACAGTAACACTTGTTCAGAACGAAAGAAAGCACAGAGCCCCAGATTTGCTGTTGTCCTGGAGAGCTTGCAGAGCACTGGGGAAAGGCAGGCAGAGAATTCCCTGCTAGCACCTTCTCTGTGCCTGGGAAGCAGAAGTGTTCACATTGCTTCGCAGAATCGCTTTTGTGCAGAAAACAGTAAGACTTGTTCAGAACGAAAGAAAGCACAGAGCCCCAGATTTTATGTTGTCCTGGAGAGCTTGCAGAGCACTGGGGAAAAGCAGGCAGAGAATTCCCTGCTAGCACCTTCTCTGTGCCTGGGAAGCAGAAGTGTTCAAATTGCTTCGCAGAATCGCTTTTGTGCAGAAAACAGTAACACTTGTTCAGAACGAAAGAAAGCACAGAGCCCCAGATTTTATGTTGTCCTGGAGAGCTTGCAGAGCACTGGGGAAAGGCAGGCAGAGAATTCCCTGCTAGCACCTTCTCTGTGCCTGGGAAGCAGAAGTGTTCACATTGCTTCGCAGAATCGCTTTTGTGCAGAAAACACTAACACTTGTTCAGAACGAAAGAAAGCACAGAGCCCCAGATTTTATGTTGTCCTGGAGAGCTTGCAGAGCACTGGGGAAAAGCAGGCAGAGAATTCCCTGCTAGCACCTTCTCTGTGCCTGGGAAGCAGAAGTCTTCACATTGCTTCGCAGAATCGCTTTTGTGCAGAAAACAGTAACACTTGTTCAGAATGAAAGAAAGCACAGAGCCCCAGATTTTATGTTGTCCTGGAGAGCTTGCAGAGCACTGGGGAAAAGCAGGCAGAGAATTCCCTGCTAGCACCTTCTCTGTGCCTGGGAAACAGAAGTGTTCCCATTGCTTCGCAGAATCGCTTTTGTGCAGAAAACAGTAACACTTGTTCAGAACGAAAGAAAGCACAGAGCCCCAGATTTTATGTTGTCCTGGAGAGCTTGCAGAGCACTGGGGAAAGGCAGGCAGAGAATTCCCTGCTAGCACCTTCTCTGTGCCTGGGAAGCAGAAGTCTTCACATTGCTTCGCAGAATCGCTTTTGTGCAGAAAACAGTAACACTTGATCAGAATGAAAGAAAGCACAGAGCCCCAGATTTTATGTTGTCCTGGAGAGCTTGCAGAGCACTGGGGAAAAGCAGGCAGAGAATTCCCTGCTACCACCTTCTCTGTGCCTGGGAAGCAGAAGTGTTCACATTGCTTCGCAGAATCGCTTTTGTGCAGAAAACAGTAACACTTGTTCAGAACGAAAGAAAGCACAGAGCCCCAGATTTTATGTTGTCCTGGAGAGCTTGCAGAGCACTGGGGAAAAGCAGGCAGAGAATTCCCTGCTACCACCTTCTCTGTGCCTGGGAAACAGAAGTCTTCACATTGCTTCGCAGAATCGCTTTTGTGCAGAAAACAGTAACACTTGTTCAGAACGAAGGAAAGCACAGAGCCCCAGATTTTATGTTGTCCTGGAGAGCTTGCAGAGCACTGGGGAAAGGCAGGCAGAGAATTCCCTGCTAGCACCTTCTCTGTGCCTGGGAAGCAGAAGTCTTCACATTGCTTCGCAGAATCGCTTTTGTGCAGAAAACAATAACACTTGTTCAGAACGAAAGAAAGCACAGAGCCCCAGATTTTATGTTGTCCTGGAGAGCTTGCAGAGCACTGGGGAAAGGCAGGCAGAGAATTCCCTGCTAGCACCTTCTCTGTGCCTGGGAAGCAGAAGTGTTCACATTGCTTCGCAGAATCGCTTTTGTGCAGAAAACAGTAACACTTGTTCAGAACGAAAGAAAGCACAGAGCCCCAGATTTTATGTTGTCCTGGAGAGCTTGCAGAGCACTGGGGAAAAGCAGGCAGAGAATTCCCTGCTACCACCTTCTCTGTGCCTGGGAAGCAGAAGTCTTCACATTGCTTCGCAGAATCGCTTTTGTGCAGAAAACAATAACACTTGTTCAGAACGAAAGAAAGCACAGAGCCCCAGATTTTATGTTGTCCTGGAGAGCTTGCAGAGCACTGGGGAAAAGCAGGCAGAGAATTCCCTGCTAGCACCTTCTCTGTGCCTGGGAAGCAGAAGTGTTCCCATTGCTTCGCAGAATCGCTTT
This sequence comes from Strix uralensis, assembly GCF_047716275.1. NCBI lineage: Eukaryota > Metazoa > Chordata > Aves > Strigiformes > Strigidae > Strix > Strix uralensis. Next base: position 10,009 of record NW_027436917.1, read on the forward strand.
TGTGCAGAAAACAGTAACACTTGTTCAGAACGAAAGAAAGCACAGAGCCCCAGATTTTATGTTGTCCTGGAGAGCTTGCAGAGCACTGGGGAAAAGCAGGCAGAGAATTCCCTGCTAGCACCTTCTCTGTGCCTGGGAAGCAGAAGTGTTCACATTGCTTCGCAGAATCGCTTTTGTGCAGAAAACAGTAACAGTTGTTCAGAACGAAAGAAAGCACAGAGCCCCAGATTTGCTGTTGTCCTGGAGAGCTTGCAGAGCACTGGGGAAAGGCAGGCAGAGAATTCCCTGCTAGCACCTTCTCTGTGCCTGGGAAGCAGAAGTCTTCACATTGCTTCGCAGAATCGCTTTTGTGCAGAAAACAGTAACACTTGTTCAGAACGAAAGAAAGCACAGAGCCCCAGATTTTATGTTGTCCTGGAGAGCTTGCAGAGCACTGGGGAAAAGCAGGCAGAGAATTCCCTGCTACCACCTTCTCTGTGCCTGGGAAACAGAAGTGTTCAAATTGCTTCGCAGAATCGCTTTTGTGCAGAAAACAGTAACAGTTGTTCAGAACGAAAGAAAGCACAGAGCCCCAGATTTGCTGTTGTCCTGGAGAGCTTGCAGAGCACTGGGGAAAGGCAGGCAGAGAATTCCCTGCTAGCACCTTCTCTGTGCCTGGGAAGCAGAAGTGTTCACATTGCTTCGCAGAATCGCTTTTGTGCAGAAAACAGTAAGACTTGTTCAGAACGAAAGAAAGCACAGAGCCCCAGATTTTATGTTGTCCTGGAGAGCTTGCAGAGCACTGGGGAAAAGCAGGCAGAGAATTCCCTGCTAGCACCTTCTCTGTGCCTGGGAAGCAGAAGTGTTCAAATTGCTTCGCAGAATCGCTTTTGTGCAGAAAACAGTAACACTTGTTCAGAACGAAGGAAAGCACAGAGCCCCAGATTTTATGTTGTCCTGGAGAGCTTGCAGAGCACTGGGGAAAGGCAGGCAGAGAATTCCCTGCTAGCACCTTCTCTGTGCCTGGGAAGCAGAAGTGTTCAAATTGCTTCGCAGAATCGCTTTTGTGCAGAAAACAGTAACACTTGTTCAGAACGAAAGAAAGCACAGAGCCCCAGATTTTATGTTGTCCTGGAGAGCTTGCAGAGCACTGGGGAAAGGCAGGCAGAGAATTCCCTGCTAGCACCTTCTCTGTGCCTGGGAAGCAGAAGTGTTCACATTGCTTCGCAGAATCGCTTTTGTGCAGAAAACAGTAACACTTGTTCAGAACGAAAGAAAGCACAGAGCCCCAGATTTTATGTTGTCCTGGAGAGCTTGCAGAGCACTGGGGAAAAGCAGGCAGAGAATTCCCTGCTAGCACCTTCTCTGTGCCTGGGAAGCAGAAGTCTTCACATTGCTTCGCAGAATCGCTTTTGTGCAGAAAACAGTAACACTTGTTCAGAACGAAAGAAAGCACAGAGCCCCAGATTTTATGTTGTCCTGGAGAGCTTGCAGAGCACTGGGGAAAGGCAGGCAGAGAATTCCCTGCTAGCACCTTCTCTGTGCCTGGGAAGCAGAAGTCTTCACATTGCTTCGCAGAATCGCTTTTGTGCAGAAAACAATAACACTTGTTCAGAACGAAAGAAAGCACAGAGCCCCAGATTTTATGTTGTCCTGGAGAGCTTGCAGAGCACTGGGGAAAGGCAGGCAGAGAATTCCCTGCTAGCACCTTCTCTGTGCCTGGGAAGCAGAAGTGTTCACATTGCTTCGCAGAATCGCTTTTGTGCAGAAAACAATAACACTTGTTCAGAACGAAAGAAAGCACAGAGCCCCAGATTTTATGTTGTCCTGGAGAGCTTGCAGAGCACTGGGGAAAAGCAGGCAGAGAATTCCCTGCTAGCACCTTCTCTGTGCCTGGGAAGCAGAAGTCTTCACATTGCTTCGCAGAATCGCTTTTGTGCAGAAAACAGTAACACTTGTTCAGAATGAAAGAAAGCACAGAGCCCCAGATTTTATGTTGTCCTGGAGAGCTTGCAGAGCACTGGGGAAAAGCAGGCAGAGAATTCCCTGCTAGCACCTTCTCTGTGCCTGGGAAACAGAAGTGTTCCCATTGCTTCGCAGAATCGCTTTTGTGCAGAAAACAGTAACACTTGTTCAGAACGAAAGAAAGCACAGAGCCCCAGATTTTATGTTGTCCTGGAGAGCTTGCAGAGCACTGGGGAAAGGCAGGCAGAGAATTCCCTGCTAGCACCTTCTCTGTGCCTGGGAAGCAGAAGTCTTCACATTGCTTCGCAGAATCGCTTTTGTGCAGAAAACAGTAACACTTGATCAGAATGAAAGAAAGCACAGAGCCCCAGATTTTATGTTGTCCTGGAGAGCTTGCAGAGCACTGGGGAAAAGCAGGCAGAGAATTCCCTGCTAGCACCTTCTCTGTGCCTGGGAAACAGAAGTCTTCACATTGCTTCGCAGAATCGCTTTTGTGCAGAAAACAGTAACACTTGTTCAGAACGAAAGAAAGCACAGAGCCCCAGATTTTATGTTGTCCTGGAGAGCTTGCAGAGCACTGGGGAAAAGCAGGCAGAGAATTCCCTGCTACCACCTTCTCTGTGCCTGGGAAGCAGAAGTGTTCACATTGCTTCGCAGAATCGCTTTTGTGCAGAAAACAGTAACACTTGTTCAGAACGAAAGAAAGCACAGAGCCCCAGATTTTATGTTGTCCTGGAGAGCTTGCAGAGCACTGGGGAAAAGCAGGCAGAGAATTCCCTGCTACCACCTTCTCTGTGCCTGGGAAACAGAAGTGTTCAAATTGCTTCGCAGAATCGCTTTTGTGCAGAAAACAGTAACAGTTGTTCAGAACGAAAGAAAGCACAGAGCCCCAGATTTGCTGTTGTCCTGGAGAGCTTGCAGAGCACTGGGGAAAGGCAGGCAGAGAATTCCCTGCTAGCACCTTCTCTGTGCCTGGGAAGCAGAAGTGTTCACATTGCTTCGCAGAATCGCTTTTGTGCAGAAAACAGTAAGACTTGTTCAGAACGAAAGAAAGCACAGAGCCCCAGATTTTATGTTGTCCTGGAGAGCTTGCAGAGCACTGGGGAAAAGCAGGCAGAGAATTCCCTGCTAGCACCTTCTCTGTGCCTGGGAAGCAGAAGTGTTCAAATTGCTTCGCAGAATCGCTTTTGTGCAGAAAACAGTAACACTTGTTCAGAACGAAGGAAAGCACAGAGCCCCAGATTTTATGTTGTCCTGGAGAGCTTGCAGAGCACTGGGGAAAGGCAGGCAGAGAATTCCCTGCTAGCACCTTCTCTGTGCCTGGGAAGCAGAAGTGTTCAAATTGCTTCGCAGAATCGCTTTTGTGCAGAAAACAGTAACACTTGTTCAGAACGAAAGAAAGCACAGAGCCCCAGATTTTATGTTGTCCTGGAGAGCTTGCAGAGCACTGGGGAAAGGCAGGCAGAGAATTCCCTGCTAGCACCTTCTCTGTGCCTGGGAAGCAGAAGTGTTCACATTGCTTCGCAGAATCGCTTTTGTGCAGAAAACAGTAACACTTGTTCAGAACGAAAGAAAGCACAGAGCCCCAGATTTTATGTTGTCCTGGAGAGCTTGCAGAGCACTGGGGAAAAGCAGGCAGAGAATTCCCTGCTAGCACCTTCTCTGTGCCTGGGAAGCAGAAGTCTTCACATTGCTTCGCAGAATCGCTTTTGTGCAGAAAACAGTAACACTTGTTCAGAACGAAAGAAAGCACAGAGCCCCAGATTTTATGTTGTCCTGGAGAGCTTGCAGAGCACTGGGGAAAGGCAGGCAGAGAATTCCCTGCTAGCACCTTCTCTGTGCCTGGGAAGCAGAAGTCTTCACATTGCTTCGCAGAATCGCTTTTGTGCAGAAAACAATAACACTTGTTCAGAACGAAAGAAAGCACAGAGCCCCAGATTTTATGTTGTCCTGGAGAGCTTGCAGAGCACTGACGAAAGGCAGGCAGAGAATTCCCTGCTAGCACCTTCTCTGTGCCTGGGAAGCAGAAGTGTTCACATTGCTTCGCAGAATCGCTTTTGTGCAGAAAACAATAACACTTGTTCAGAACGAAAGAAAGCACAGAGCCCCAGATTTTATGTTGTCCTGGAGAGCTTGCAGAGCACTGGGGAAAAGCAGGCAGAGAATTCCCTGCTAGCACCTTCTCTGTGCCTGGGAAGCAGAAGTCTTCACATTGCTTCGCAGAATCGCTTTTGTGCAGAAAACAGTAACACTTGTTCAGAATGAAAGAAAGCACAGAGCCCCAGATTTTATGTTGTCCTGGAGAGCTTGCAGAGCACTGGGGAAAAGCAGGCAGAGAATTCCCTGCTAGCACCTTCTCTGTGCCTGGGAAACAGAAGTGTTCCCATTGCTTCGCAGAATCGCTTTTGTGCAGAAAACAGTAACACTTGTTCAGAACGAAAGAAAGCACAGAGCCCCAGATTTTATGTTGTCCTGGAGAGCTTGCAGAGCACTGGGGAAAGGCAGGCAGAGAATTCCCTGCTAGCACCTTCTCTGTGCCTGGGAAGCAGAAGTCTTCACATTGCTTCGCAGAATCGCTTTTGTGCAGAAAACAGTAACACTTGATCAGAATGAAAGAAAGCACAGAGCCCCAGATTTTATGTTGTCCTGGAGAGCTTGCAGAGCACTGGGGAAAAGCAGGCAGAGAATTCCCTGCTAGCACCTTCTCTGTGCCTGGGAAACAGAAGTCTTCACATTGCTTCGCAGAATCGCTTTTGTGCAGAAAACAGTAACACTTGTTCAGAACGAAAGAAAGCACAGAGCCCCAGATTTTATGTTGTCCTGGAGAGCTTGCAGAGCACTGGGGAAAAGCAGGCAGAGAATTCCCTGCTACCACCTTCTCTGTGCCTGGGAAGCAGAAGTGTTCACATTGCTTCGCAGAATCGCTTTTGTGCAGAAAACAGTAACACTTGTTCAGAACGAAAGAAAGCACAGAGCCCCAGATTTTATGTTGTCCTGGAGAGCTTGCAGAGCACTGGGGAAAGGCAGGCAGAGAATTCCCTGCTAGCACCTTCTCTGTGCCTGGGAAGCAGAAGTGTTCACATTGCTTCGCAGAATCGCTTTTGTGCAGAAAACAGTAACACTTGTTCAGAACGAAAGAAAGCACAGAGCCCCAGATTTTATGTTGTCCTGGAGAGCTTGCAGAGCACTGGGGAAAAGCAGGCAGAGAATTCCCTGCTACCACCTTCTCTGTGCCTGGGAAGCAGAAGTCTTCACATTGCTTCGCAGAATCGCTTTTGTGCAGAAAACAATAACACTTGTTCAGAACGAAAGAAAGCACAGAGCCCCAGATTTTATGTTGTCCTGGAGAGCTTGCAGAGCACTGGGGAAAAGCAGGCAGAGAATTCCCTGCTAGCACCTTCTCTGTGCCTGGGAAGCAGAAGTGTTCCCATTGCTTCGCAGAATCGCTTTTGTGCAGAAAACAGTAACACTTGTTCAGAACGAAAGAAAGCACAGAGCCCCAGATTTTATGTTGTCCTGGAGAGCTTGCAGAGCACTGGGGAAAAGCAGGCAGAGAATTCCCTGCTAGCACCTTCTCTGTGCCTGGGAAGCAGAAGTGTTCACATTGCTTCGCAGAATCGCTTTTGTGCAGAAAACAGTAACAGTTGTTCAGAACGAAAGAAAGCACAGAGCCCCAGATTTGCTGTTGTCCTGGAGAGCTTGCAGAGCACTGGGGAAAGGCAGGCAGAGAATTCCCTGCTAGCACCTTCTCTGTGCCTGGGAAGCAGAAGTCTTCACATTGCTTCGCAGAATCGCTTTTGTGCAGAAAACAGTAAGACTTGTTCAGAACGAAAGAAAGCACAGAGCCCCAGATTTTATGTTGTCCTGGAGAGCTTGCAGAGCACTGGGGAAAAGCAGGCAGAGAATTCCCTGCTAGCACCTTCTCTGTGCCTGGGAAGCAGAAGTGTTCAAATTGCTTCGCAGAATCGCTTTTGTGCAGAAAACAGAAACACTTGTTCAGAACGAAGGAAAGCACAGAGCCCCAGATTTTATGTTGTCTTGGAGAGCTTGCAGAGCACTGGGGAAAGGCAGGCAGAGAATTCCCTGCTAGCACCTTCTCTGTGCCTGGGAAACAGAAGTGTTCACATTGCTTCGCAGAATCGCTTTTGTGCAGAAAACAGTAACAGTTGTTCAGAACGAAAGAAAGCACAGAGCCCCAGATTTGCTGTTGTCCTGGAGAGCTTGCAGAGCACTGGGGAAAGGCAGGCAGAGAATTCCCTGCTAGCACCTTCTCTGTGCCTGGGAAGCAGAAGTCTTCACATTGCTTCGCAGAATCGCTTTTGTGCAGAAAACAGTAACACTTGTTCAGAACGAAAGAAAGCACAGAGCCCCAGATTTTATGTTGTCCTGGAGAGCTTGCAGAGCACTGGGGAAAAGCAGGCAGAGAATTCCCTGCTACCACCTTCTCTGTGCCTGGGAAGCAGAAGTCTTCACATTGCTTCGCAGAATCGCTTTTGTGCAGAAAACAGTAACAGTTGTTCAGAACGAAAGAAAGCACAGAGCCCCAGATTTGCTGTTGTCCTGGAGAGCTTGCAGAGCACTGGGGAAAGGCAGGCAGAGAATTCCCTGCTAGCACCTTCTCTGTGCCTGGGAAGCAGAAGTGTTCACATTGCTTCGCAGAATCGCTTTTGTGCAGAAAACAGTAAGACTTGTTCAGAACGAAAGAAAGCACAGAGCCCCAGATTTTATGTTGTCCTGGAGAGCTTGCAGAGCACTGGGGAAAAGCAGGCAGAGAATTCCCTGCTAGCACCTTCTCTGTGCCTGGGAAGCAGAAGTGTTCAAATTGCTTCGCAGAATCGCTTTTGTGCAGAAAACAGTAACACTTGTTCAGAACGAAGGAAAGCACAGAGCCCCAGATTTTATGTTGTCCTGGAGAGCTTGCAGAGCACTGGGGAAAGGCAGGCAGAGAATTCCCTGCTAGCACCTTCTCTGTGCCTGGGAAGCAGAAGTGTTCAAATTGCTTCGCAGAATCGCTTTTGTGCAGAAAACAGTAACACTTGTTCAGAACGAAAGAAAGCACAGAGCCCCAGATTTTATGTTGTCCTGGAGAGCTTGCAGAGCACTGGGGAAAGGCAGGCAGAGAATTCCCTGCTAGCACCTTCTCTGTGCCTGGGAAGCAGAAGTGTTCACATTGCTTCGCAGAATCGCTTTTGTGCAGAAAACAGTAACACTTGTTCAGAACGAAAGAAAGCACAGAGCCCCAGATTTTATGTTGTCCTGGAGAGCTTGCAGAGCACTGGGGAAAAGCAGGCAGAGAATTCCCTGCTACCACCTTCTCTGTGCCTGGGAAGCAGAAGTCTTCACATTGCTTCGCAGAATCGCTTTTGTGCAGAAAACAGTAACACTTGTTCAGAACGAAAGAAAGCACAGAGCCCCAGATTTTATGTTGTCCTGGAGAGCTTGCAGAGCACTGGGGAAAAGCAGGCAGAGAATTCCCTGCTAGCACCTTCTCTGTGCCTGGGAAGCAGAAGTCTTCACATTGCTTCGCAGAATCGCTTTTGTGCAGAAAACAGTAACACTTGTTCAGAATGAAAGAAAGCACAGAGCCCCAGATTTTATGTTGTCCTGGAGAGCTTGCAGAGCACTGGGGAAAAGCAGGCAGAGAATTCCCTGCTAGCACCTTCTCTGTGCCTGGGAAACAGAAGTGTTCCCATTGCTTCGCAGAATCGCTTTTGTGCAGAAAACAGTAACACTTGTTCAGAACGAAAGAAAGCACAGAGCCCCAGATTTTATGTTGTCCTGGAGAGCTTGCAGAGCACTGGGGAAAGGCAGGCAGAGAATTCCCTGCTAGCACCTTCTCTGTGCCTGGGAAGCAGAAGTCTTCACATTGCTTCGCAGAATCGCTTTTGTGCAGAAAACAGTAACACTTGATCAGAATGAAAGAAAGCACAGAGCCCCAGATTTTATGTTGTCCTGGAGAGCTTGCAGAGCACTGGGGAAAAGCAGGCAGAGAATTCCCTGCTAGCACCTTCTCTGTGCCTGGGAAACAGAAGTCTTCACATTGCTTCGCAGAATCGCTTTTGTGCAGAAAACAGTAACACTTGTTCAGAACGAAAGAAAGCACAGAGCCCCAGATTTTATGTTGTCCTGGAGAGCTTGCAGAGCACTGGGGAAAAGCAGGCAGAGAATTCCCTGCTACCACCTTCTCTGTGCCTGGGAAGCAGAAGTGTTCACATTGCTTCGCAGAATCGCTTTTGTGCAGAAAACAGTAACACTTGTTCAGAACGAAAGAAAGCACAGAGCCCCAGATTTTATGTTGTCCTGGAGAGCTTGCAGAGCACTGGGGAAAAGCAGGCAGAGAATTCCCTGCTACCACCTTCTCTGTGCCTGGGAAACAGAAGTCTTCACATTGCTTCGCAGAATCGCTTTTGTGCAGAAAACTGTAACACTTGTTCAGAACGAAGGAAAGCACAGAGCCCCAGATTTTATGTTGTCCTGGAGAGCTTGCAGAGCACTGGGGAAAGGCAGGCAGAGAATTCCCTGCTAGCACCTTCTCTGTGCCTGGGAAGCAGAAGTCTTCACATTGCTTCGCAGAATCGCTTTTGTGCAGAAAACAATAACACTTGTTCAGAACGAAAGAAAGCACAGAGCCCCAGATTTTATGTTGTCCTGGAGAGCTTGCAGAGCACTGGGGAAAGGCAGGCAGAGAATTCCCTGCTAGCACCTTCTCTGTGCCTGGGAAGCAGAAGTGTTCACATTGCTTCGCAGAATCGCTTTTGTGCAGAAAACAATAACACTTGTTCAGAACGAAAGAAAGCACAGAGCCCCAGATTTTATGTTGTCCTGGAGAGCTTGCAGAGCACTGGGGAAAAGCAGGCAGAGAATTCCCTGCTACCACCTTCTCTGTGCCTGGGAAGCAGAAGTCTTCACATTGCTTCGCAGAATCGCTTTTGTGCAGAAAACAATAACACTTGTTCAGAACGAAAGAAAGCACAGAGCCCCAGATTTTATGTTGTCCTGGAGAGCTTGCAGAGCACTGGGGAAAAGCAGGCAGAGAATTCCCTGCTAGCACCTTCTCTGTGCCTGGGAAGCAGAAGTCTTCACATTGCTTCGCAGAATCGCTTTTGTGCAGAAAACAATAACACTTGTTCAGAACGAAAGAAAGCACAGAGCCCCAGATTTTATGTTGTCCTGGAGAGCTTGCAGAGCACTGGGGAAAAGCAGGCAGAGAATTCCCTGCTAGCACCTTCTCTGTGCCTGGGAAGCAGAAGTGTTCCCATTGCTTCGCAGAATCGCTTTTGTGCAGAAAACAGTAACACTTGTTCAGAACGAAAGAAAGCACAGAGCCCCAGATTTTATGTTGTCCTGGAGAGCTTGCAGAGCACTGGGGAAAAGCAGGCAGAGAATTCCCTGCTAGCACCTTCTCTGTGCCTGGGAAGCAGAAGTGTTCACATTGCTTCGCAGAATCGCTTTTGTGCAGAAAACAGTAACAGTTGTTCAGAACGAAAGAAAGCACAGAGCCCCAGATTTGCTGTTGTCCTGGAGAGCTTGCAGAGCACTGGGGAAAGGCAGGCAGAGAATTCCCTGCTAGCACCTTCTCTGTGCCTGGGAAGCAGAAGTCTTCACATTGCTTCGCAGAATCGCTTTTGTGCAGAAAACAGTAACACTTGTTCAGAACGAAAGAAAGCACAGAGCCCCAGATTTTATGTTGTCCTGGAGAGCTTGCAGAGCACTGGGGAAAAGCAGGCAGAGAATTCCCTGCTACCACCTTCTCTGTGCCTGGGAAACAGAAGTGTTCAAATTGCTTCGCAGAATCGCTTTTGTGCAGAAAACAGTAACAGTTGTTCAGAACGAAAGAAAGCACAGAGCCCCAGATTTGCTGTTGTCCTGGAGAGCTTGCAGAGCACTGGGGAAAGGCAGGCAGAGAATTCCCTGCTAGCACCTTCTCTGTGCCTGGGAAGCAGAAGTGTTCACATTGCTTCGCAGAATCGCTTTTGTGCAGAAAACAGTAAGACTTGTTCAGAACGAAAGAAAGCACAGAGCCCCAGATTTTATGTTGTCCTGGAGAGCTTGCAGAGCACTGGGGAAAAGCAGGCAGAGAATTCCCTGCTAGCACCTTCTCTGTGCCTGGGAAGCAGAAGTGTTCAAATTGCTTCGCAGAATCGCTTTTGTGCAGAAAACAGTAACACTTGTTCAGAACGAAGGAAAGCACAGAGCCCCAGATTTTATGTTGTCCTGGAGAGCTTGCAGAGCACTGGGGAAAGGCAGGCAGAGAATTCCCTGCTAGCACCTTCTCTGTGCCTGGGAAGCAGAAGTGTTCAAATTGCTTCGCAGAATCGCTTTTGTGCAGAAAACAGTAACACTTGTTCAGAACGAAAGAAAGCACAGAGCCCCAGATTTTATGTTGTCCTGGAGAGCTTGCAGAGCACTGGGGAAAGGCAGGCAGAGAATTCCCTGCCAGCACCTTCTCTGTGCCTGGGAAGCAGAAGTGTTCACATTGCTTCGCAGAATCGCTTTTGTGCAGAAAACAGTAACACTTGTTCAGAACAAAGAAAGCACAGAGCCCCAGATTTTATGTTGTCCTGGAGAGCTTGCAGAGCACTGGGGAAAAGCAGGCAGAGAATTCCCTGCTAGCACCTTCTCTGTGCCTGGGAAGCAGAAGTCTTCACATTGCTTCGCAGAATCGCTTTTGTGCAGAAAACAGTAACACTTGTTCAGAACGAAAGAAAGCACAGAGCCCCAGATTTTATGTTGTCCTGGAGAGCTTGCAGAGCACTGGGGAAAGGCAGGCAGAGAATTCCCTGCTAGCACCTTCTCTGTGCCTGGGAAGCAGAAGTGTTCACATTGCTTCGCAGAATCGCTTTTGTGCAGAAAACAATAACACTTGTTCAGAACGAAAGAAAGCACAGAGCCCCAGATTTTATGTTGTCCTGGAGAGCTTGCAGAGCACTGGGGAAAGGCAGGCAGAGAATTCCCTGCTAGCACCTTCTCTGTGCCTGGGAAGCAGAAGTGTTCACATTGCTTCGCAGAATCGCTTTTGTGCAGAAAACAATAACACTTGTTCAGAACGAAAGAAAGCACAGAGCCCCAGATTTTATGTTGTCCTGGAGAGCTTGCAGAGCACTGGGGAAAAGCAGGCAGAGAATTCCCTGCTAGCACCTTCTCTGTGCCTGGGAAGCAGAAGTCTTCACATTGCTTCGCAGAATCGCTTTTGTGCAGAAAACAGTAACACTTGTTCAGAATGAAAGAAAGCACAGAGCCCCAGATTTTATGTTGTCCTGGAGAGCTTGCAGAGCACTGGGGAAAAGCAGGCAGAGAATTCCCTGCTAGCACCTTCTCTGTGCCTGGGAAACAGAAGTGTTCCCATTGCTTCGCAGAATCGCTTTTGTGCAGAAAACAGTAACACTTGTTCAGAACGAAAGAAAGCACAGAGCCCCAGATTTTATGTTGTCCTGGAGAGCTTGCAGAGCACTGGGGAAAGGCAGGCAGAGAATTCCCTGCTAGCACCTTCTCTGTGCCTGGGAAGCAGAAGTCTTCACATTGCTTCGCAGAATCGCTTTTGTGCAGAAAACAGTAACACTTGATCAGAATGAAAGAAAGCACAGAGCCCCAGATTTTATGTTGTCCTGGAGAGCTTGCAGAGCACTGGGGAAAAGCAGGCAGAGAATTCCCTGCTAGCACCTTCTCTGTGCCTGGGAAACAGAAGTCTTCACATTGCTTCGCAGAATCGCTTTTGTGCAGAAAACAGTAACACTTGTTCAGAACGAAAGAAAGCACAGAGCCCCAGATTTTATGTTGTCCTGGAGAGCTTGCAGAGCACTGGGGAAAAGCAGGCAGAGAATTCCCTGCTACCACCTTCTATGTGCCTGGGAAGCAGAAGTGTTCACATTGCTTCGCAGAATCGCTTTTGTGCAGAAAACAGTAACACTTGTTCAGAACGAAAGAAAGCACAGAGCCCCAGATTTTATGTTGTCCTGGAGAGCTTGCAGAGCACTGGGGAAAAGCAGGCAGAGAATTCCCTGCTACCACCTTCTCTGTGCCTGGGAAACAGAAGTGTTCAAATTGCTTCGCAGAATCGCTTTTGTGCAGAAAACAGTAACAGTTGTTCAGAACGAAAGAAAGCACAGAGCCCCAGATTTGCTGTTGTCCTGGAGAGCTTGCAGAGCACTGGGGAAAGGCAGGCAGAGAATTCCCTGCTAGCACCTTCTCTGTGCCTGGGAAGCAGAAGTGTTCACATTGCTTCGCAGAATCGCTTTTGTGCAGAAAACAGTAAGACTTGTTCAGAACGAAAGAAAGCACAGAGCCCCAGATTTTATGTTGTCCTGGAGAGCTTGCAGAGCACTGGGGAAAAGCAGGCAGAGAATTCCCTGCTAGCACCTTCTCTGTGCCTGGGAAGCAGAAGTGTTCAAATTGCTTCGCAGAATCGCTTTTGTGCAGAAAACAGTAACACTTGTTCAGAACGAAGGAAAGCACAGAGCCCCAGATTTTATGTTGTCCTGGAGAGCTTGCAGAGCACTGGGGAAAGGCAGGCAGAGAATTCCCTGCTAGCACCTTCTCTGTGCCTGGGAAGCAGAAGTGTTCAAATTGCTTCGCAGAATCGCTTTTGTGCAGAAAACAGTAACACTTGTTCAGAACGAAAGAAAGCACAGAGCCCCAGATTTTATGTTGTCCTGGAGAGCTTGCAGAGCACTGGGGAAAGGCAGGCAGAGAATTCCCTGCTAGCACCTTCTCTGTGCCTGGGAAGCAGAAGTGTTCACATTGCTTCGCAGAATCGCTTTTGTGCAGAAAACAGTAACACTTGTTCAGAACGAAAGAAAGCACAGAGCCCCAGATTTTATGTTGTCCTGGAGAGCTTGCAGAGCACTGGGGAAAAGCAGGCAGAGAATTCCCTGCTAGCACCTTCTCTGTGCCTGGGAAGCAGAAGTCTTCACATTGCTTCGCAGAATCGCTTTTGTGCAGAAAACAGTAACACTTGTTCAGAACGAAAGAAAGCACAGAGCCCCAGATTTTATGTTGTCCTGGAGAGCTTGCAGAGCACTGGGGAAAGGCAGGCAGAGAATTCCCTGCTAGCACCTTCTCTGTGCCTGGGAAGCAGAAGTGTTCACATTGCTTCGCAGAATCGCTTTTGTGCAGAAAACAATAACACTTGTTCAGAACGAAAGAAAGCACAGAGCCCCAGATTTTATGTTGTCCTGGAGAGCTTGCAGAGCACTGGGGAAAAGCAGGCAGAGAATTCCCTGCTAGCACCTTCTCTGTGCCTGGGAAGCAGAAGTCTTCACATTGCTTCGCAGAATCGCTTTTGTGCAGAAAACAGTAACACTTGTTCAGAATGAAAGAAAGCACAGAGCCCCAGATTTTATGTTGTCCTGGAGAGCTTGCAGAGCACTGGGGAAAAGCAGGCAGAGAATTCCCTGCTAGCACCTTCTCTGTGCCTGGGAAACAGAAGTGTTCCCATTGCTTCGCAGAATCGCTTTTGTGCAGAAAACAGTAACACTTGTTCAGAACGAAAGAAAGCACAGAGCCCCAGATTTTATGTTGTCCTGGAGAGCTTGCAGAGCACTGGGGAAAGGCAGGCAGAGAATTCCCTGCTAGCACCTTCTCTGTGCCTGGGAAGCAGAAGTCTTCACATTGCTTCGCAGAATCGCTTTTGTGCAGAAAACAGTAACACTTGATCAGAATGAAAGAAAGCACAGAGCCCCAGATTTTATGTTGTCCTGGAGAGCTTGCAGAGCACTGGGGAAAAGCAGGCAGAGAATTCCCTGCTAGCACCTTCTCTGTGCCTGGGAAACAGAAGTCTTCACATTGCTTCGCAGAATCGCTTTTGTGCAGAAAACAGTAACACTTGTTCAGAACGAAAGAAAGCACAGAGCCCCAGATTTTATGTTGTCCTGGAGAGCTTGCAGAGCACTGGGGAAAAGCAGGCAGAGAATTCCCTGCTACCACCTTCTCTGTGCCTGGGAAGCAGAAGTGTTCACATTGCTTCGCAGAATCGCTTTTGTGCAGAAAACAGTAACACTTGTTCAGAACGAAAGAAAGCACAGAGCCCCAGATTTTATGTTGTCCTGGAGAGCTTGCAGAGCACTGGGGAAAAGCAGGCAGAGAATTCCCTGCTACCACCTTCTCTGTGCCTGGGAAACAGAAGTCTTCACATTGCTTCGCAGAATCGCTTTTGTGCAGAAAACAGTAACACTTGTTCAGAACGAAGGAAAGCACAGAGCCCCAGATTTTATGTTGTCCTGGAGAGCTTGCAGAGCACTGGGGAAAGGCAGGCAGAGAATTCCCTGCTAGCACCTTCTCTGTGCCTGGGAAGCAGAAGTCTTCACATTGCTTCGCAGAATCGCTTTTGTGCAGAAAACAATAACACTTGTTCAGAACGAAAGAAAGCACAGAGCCCCAGATTTTATGTTGTCCTGGAGAGCTTGCAGAGCACTGGGGAAAGGCAGGCAGAGAATTCCCTGCTAGCACCTTCTCTGTGCCTGGGAAGCAGAAGTGTTCACATTGCTTCGCAGAATCGCTTTTGTGCAGAAAACAGTAACACTTGTTCAGAACGAAAGAAAGCACAGAGCCCCAGATTTTATGTTGTCCTGGAGAGCTTGCAGAGCACTGGGGAAAGGCAGGCAGAGAATTCCCTGCTAGCACCTTCTCTGTGCCTGGGAAGCAGAAGTGTTCACATTGCTTCGCAGAATCGCTTTTGTGCAGAAAACAGTAACACTTGTTCAGAACGAAAGAAAGCACAGAGCCCCAGATTTTATGTTGTCCTGGAGAGCTTGCAGAGCACTGGGGAAAAGCAGGCAGAGAATTCCCTGCTACCACCTTCTCTGTGCCTGGGAAGCAGAAGTCTTCACATTGCTTCGCAGAATCGCTTTTGTGCAGAAAACAGTAACACTTGTTCAGAACGAAAGAAAGCACAGAGCCCCAGATTTTATGTTGTCCTGGAGAGCTTGCAGAGCACTGGGGAAAAGCAGGCAGAGAATTCCCTGCTAGCACCTTCTCTGTGCCTGGGAAGCAGAAGTGTTCACATTGCTTCGCAGAATCGCTTTTGTGCAGAAAACAGTAACACTTGTTCAGAACGAAAGAAAGCACAGAGCCCCAGATTTTATGTTGTCCTGGAGAGCTTGCAGAGCACTGGGGAAAAGCAGGCAGAGAATTCCCTGCTAGCACCTTCTCTGTGCCTGGGAAGCAGAAGTGTTCAAATTGCTTCGCAGAATCGCTTTTGTGCAGAAAACAGTAACACTTGTTCAGAACGAAAGAAAGCACAGAGCCCCAGATTTTATGTTGTCCTGGAGAGCTTGCAGAGCACTGGGGAAAAGCAGGCAGAGAATTCCCTGCTAGCACCTTCTCTGTGCCTGGGAAGCACAAGTGTTCACATTGCTTCGCAGAATCGCTTTTGTGCAGAAAACAGTAACACTTGTTCAGAATGAAAGAAAGCACAGAGCCCCAGATTTTATGTTGTCCTGGAGAGCTTGCAGAGCACTGGGGAAAGGCAGGCAGAGAATTCCCTGCTAGCACCTTCTCTGTGCCTGGGAAGCAGAAGTCTTCACATTGCTTCGCAGAATCGCTTTTGTGCAGAAAACAGTAACACTTGTTCAGAACGAAAGAAAGCACAGAGCCCCAGATTTTATGTTGTCCTGGAGAGCTTGCAGAGCACTGGGGAAAGGCAGGCAGAGAATTCCCTGCTAGCACCTTCTCTGTGCCTGGGAAGCAGAAGTCTTCACATTGCTTCGCAGAATCGCTTTTGTGCAGAAAACAGTAACACTTGTTCAGAACGAAAGAAAGCACAGAGCCCCAGATTTTATGTTGTCCTGGAGAGCTTGCAGAGCACTGGGGAAAAGCAGGCAGAGAATTCCCTGCTACCACCTTCTCTGTGCCTGGGAAGCAGAAGTGTTCACATTGCTTCGCAGAATCGCTTTTGTGCAGAAAACAGTAACACTTGTTCAGAACGAAAGAAAGCACAGAGCCCCAGATTTTATGTTGTCCTGGAGAGCTTGCAGAGCACTGGGGAAAAGCAGGCAGAGAATTCCCTGCTAGCACCTTCTCTGTGCCTGGGAAACAGAAGTCTTCACATTGCTTCGCAGAATCGCTTTTGTGCAGAAAACAGTAACACTTGTTCAGAACGAAGGAAAGCACAGAGCCCCAGATTTTATGTTGTCCTGGAGAGCTTGCAGAGCACTGGGGAAAGGCAGGCAGAGAATTCCCTGCTAGCACCTTCTCTGTGCCTGGGAAGCAGAAGTCTTCACATTGCTTCGCAGAATCGCTTTTGTGCAGAAAACAATAACACTTGTTCAGAACGAAAGAAAGCACAGAGCCCCAGATTTTATGTTGTCCTGGAGAGCTTGCAGAGCACTGGGGAAAGGCAGGCAGAGAATTCCCTGCTAGCACCTTCTCTGTGCCTGGGAAGCAGAAGTGTTCACATTGCTTCGCAGAATCGCTTTTGTGCAGAAAACAGTAACACTTGTTCAGAACGAAAGAAAGCACAGAGCCCCAGATTTTATGTTGTCCTGGAGAGCTTGCAGAGCACTGGGGAAAGGCAGGCAGAGAATTCCCTGCTAGCACCTTCTCTGTGCCTGGGAAGCAGAAGTCTTCACATTGCTTCGCAGAATCGCTTTTGTGCAGAAAACAATAACACTTGTTCAGAAGGAAAGAAAGCACAGAGCCCCAGATTTTATGTTGTCCTGGAGAGCTTGCAGAGCACTGGGGAAAGGCAGGCAGAGAATTCCCTGCTAGCACCTTCTCTGTGCCTGGGAAGCAGAAGTGTTCACATTGCTTCGCAGAATCGCTTTTGTGCAGAAAACAGTAACACTTGTTCAGAACGAAAGAAAGCACAGAGCCCCAGATTTTATGTTGTCCTGGAGAGCTTGCAGAGCACTGGGGAAAGGCAGGCAGAGAATTCCCTGCTAGCACCTTCTCTGTGCCTGGGAAGCAGAAGTGTTCACATTGCTTCGCAGAATCGCTTTTGTGCAGAAAACAGTAACACTTGTTCAGAACGAAAGAAAGCACAGAGCCCCAGATTTTATGTTGTCCTGGAGAGCTTGCAGAGCACTGGGGAAAAGCAGGCAGAGAATTCCCTGCTAGCACCTTCTCTGTGCCTGGGAAACAGAAGTCTTCACATTGCTTCGCAGAATCGCTTTTGTGCAGAAAACAGTAACACTTGTTCAGAACGAAGGAAAGCACAGAGCCCCAGATTTTATGTTGTCCTGGAGAGCTTGCAGAGCACTGGGGAAAGGCAGGCAGAGAATTCCCTGCTAGCACCTTCTCTGTGCCTGGGAAGCAGAAGTGTTCACATTGCTTCGCAGAATCGCTTTTGTGCAGAAAACAGTAACACTTGTTCAGAACGAAAGAAAGCACAGAGCCCCAGATTTTATGTTGTCCTGGAGAGCTTGCAGAGCACTGGGGAAAGGCAGGCAGAGAATTCCCTGCTAGCACCTTCTCTGTGCCTGGGAAGCAGAAGTCTTCACATTGCTTCGCAGAATCGCTTTTGTGCAGAAAACAATAACACTTGTTCAGAACGAAAGAAAGCACAGAGCCCCAGATTTTATGTTGTCCTGGAGAGCTTGCAGAGCACTGGGGAAAAGCAGGCAGAGAATTCCCTGCTAGCACCTTCTCTGTGCCTGGGAAGCAGAAGTGTTCCCATTGCTTCGCAGAATCGCTTTTGTGCAGAAAACAGTAACACTTGTTCAGAACGAAAGAAAGCACAGAGCCCCAGATTTTATGTTGTCCTGGAGAGCTTGCAGAGCACTGGGGAAAGGCAGGCAGAGAATTCCCTGCTAGCACCTTCTCTGTGCCTGGGAAGCAGAAGTCTTCACATTGCTTCGCAGAATCGCTTTTGTGCAGAAAACAATAACACTTGTTCAGAACGAAAGAAAGCACAGAGCCCCAGATTTTATGTTGTCCTGGAGAGCTTGCAGAGCACTGGGGAAAAGCAGGCAGAGAATTCCCTGCTAGCACCTTCTCTGTGCCTGGGAAGCAGAAGTCTTCACATTGCTTCGCAGAATCGCTTTTGTGCAGAAAACAGTAACACTTGTTCAGAATGAAAGAAAGCACAGAGCCCCAGATTTTATGTTGTCCTGGAGAGCTTGCAGAGCACTGGGGAAAAGCAGGCAGAGAATTCCCTGCTAGCACCTTCTCTGTGCCTGGGAAACAGAAGTGTTCCCATTGCTTCGCAGAATCGCTTTTGTGCAGAAAACAGTAACACTTGTTCAGAACGAAAGAAAGCACAGAGCCCCAGATTTTATGTTGTCCTGGAGAGCTTGCAGAGCACTGGGGAAAGGCAGGCAGAGAATTCCCTGCTAGCACCTTCTCTGTGCCTGGGAAGCAGAAGTGTTCACATTGCTTCGCAGAATCGCTTTTGTGCAGAAAACAGTAACACTTGTTCAGAACGAAAGAAAGCACAGAGCCCCAGATTTTATGTTGTCCTGGAGAGCTTGCAGAGCACTGGGGAAAAGCAGGCAGAGAATTCCCTGCTACCACCTTCTCTGTGCCTGGGAAGCAGAAGTGTTCACATTGCTTCGCAGAATCGCTTTTGTGCAGAAAACAGTAACACTTGTTCAGAACGAAAGAAAGCACAGAGCCCCAGATTTTATGTTGTCCTGGAGAGCTTGCAGAGCACTGGGGAAAAGCAGGCAGAGAATTCCCTGCTACCACCTTCTCTGTGCCTGGGAAACAGAAGTCTTCACATTGCTTCGCAGAATCGCTTTTGTGCAGAAAACAGTAACACTTGTTCAGAACGAAGGAAAGCACAGAGCCCCAGATTTTATGTTGTCCTGGAGAGCTTGCAGAGCACTGGGGAAAGGCAGGCAGAGAATTCCCTGCTAGCACCTTCTCTGTGCCTGGGAAGCAGAAGTCTTCACATTGCTTCGCAGAATCGCTTTTGTGCAGAAAACAATAACACTTGTTCAGAACGAAAGAAAGCTCAGAGCCCCAGATTTTATGTTGTCCTGGAGAGCTTGCAGAGCACTGGGGAAAAGCAGGCAGAGAATTCCCTGCTAGCACCTTCTCTGTGCCTGGGAAGCAGAAGTGTTCCCATTGCTTCGCAGAATCGCTTTTGTGCAGAAAACAGTAACACTTGTTCAGAACGAAAGAAAGCACAGAGCCCCAGATTTTATGTTGTCCTGGAGAGCTTGCAGAGCACTGGGGAAAGGCAGGCAGAGAATTCCCTGCTAGCACCTTCTCTGTGCCTGGGAAGCAGAAGTGTTCACATTGCTTCGCAGAATCGCTTTTGTGCAGAAAACAATAACACTTGTTCAGAACGAAAGAAAGCACAGAGCCCCAGATTTTATGTTGTCCTGGAGAGCTTGCAGAGCACTGGGGAAAAGCAGGCAGAGAATTCCCTGCTAGCACCTTCTCTGTGCCTGGGAAGCAGAAGTGTTCACATTGCTTCGCAGAATCGCTTTTGTGCAGAAAACAGTAACACTTGTTCAGAACGAAAGAAAGCACAGAGCCCCAGATTTTATGTTGTCCTGGAGAGCTTGCAGAGCACTGGGGAAAAGCAGGCAGAGAATTCCCTGCTAGCACCTTCTCTGTGCCTGGGAAACAGAAGTGTTCAAATTGCTTCGCAGAATCGCTTTTGTGCAGAAAACAGTAACACTTGTTCAGAACGAAAGAAAGCACAGAGCCCCAGATTTTATGTTGTCCTGGAGAGCTTGCAGAGCACTGGGGAAAGGCAGGCAGAGAATTCCCTGCTAGCACCTTCTCTGTGCCTGGGAAGCAGGAGTGTTCACATTGCTTCGCAGAATCGCTTTTGTGCAGAAAACAATAACACTTGTTCAGAACGAAAGAAAGCACAGAGCCCCAGATTTTATGTTGTCCTGGAGAGCTTGCAGAGCACTGGGGAAAAGCAGGCAGAGAATTCCCTGCTAGCACCTTCTCTGTGCCTGGGAAGCAGAAGTGTTCAAATTGCTTCGCAGAATCGCTTTTGTGCAGAAAACAGTAACAGTTGTTCAGAACGAAAGAAAGCACAGAGCCCCAGATTTGCTGTTGTCCTGGAGAGCTTGCAGAGCACTGGGGAAAGGCAGGCAGAGAATTCCCTGCTAGCACCTTCTCTGTGCCTGGGAAGCAGAAGTGTTCACATTGCTTCGCAGAATCGCTTTTGTGCAGAAAACAGTAACACTTGTTCAGAACGAAAGAAAGCACAGAGCCCCAGATTTTATGTTGTCCTGGAGAGCTTGCAGAGCACTGGGGAAAGGCAGGCAGAGAATTCCCTGCTAGCACCTTCTCTGTGCCTGGGAAGCAGAAGTGTTCCCATTGCTTCGCAGAATCGCTTTTGTGCAGAAAACAGTAACACTTGTTCAGAACGAAAGAAAGCACAGAGCCCCAGATTTTATGTTGTCCTGGAGAGCTTGCAGAGCACTGGGGAAAAGCAGGCAGAGAATTCCCTGCTAGCACCTTCTCTGTGCCTGGGAAGCAGAAGTCTTCACATTGCTTCGCAGAATCGCTTTTGTGCAGAAAACAGTAACACTTGTTCAGAACGAAAGAAAGCACAGAGCCCCAGATTTTATGTTGTCCTGGAGAGCTTGCAGAGCACTGGGGAAAGGCAGGCAGAGAATTCCCTGCTAGCACCTTCTCTGTGCCTGGGAAACAGAAGTGTTCAAATTGCTTCGCAGAATCGCTTTTGTGCAGAAAACAGTAACACTTGTTCAGAACGAAAGAAAGCACAGAGCCCCAGATTTTATGTTGTCCTGGAGAGCTTGCAGAGCACTGGGGAAAGGCAGGCAGAGAATTCCCTGCTAGCACCTTCTCTGTGCCTGGGAAGCAGAAGTGTTCACATTGCTTCGCAGAATCGCTTTTGTGCAGAAAACAGTAACACTTGTTCAGAATGAAAGAAAGCACAGAGCCCCAGATTTTATGTTGTCCTGGAGAGCTTGCAGAGCACTGGGGAAAAGCAGGCAGAGAATTCCCTGCTAGCACCTTCTCTGTGCCTGGGAAACAGAAGTGTTCCCATTGCTTCGCAGAATCGCTTTTGTGCAGAAAACAGTAACACTTGTTCAGAACGAAAGAAAGCACAGAGCCCCAGATTTTATGTTGTCCTGGAGAGCTTGCAGAGCACTGGGGAAAGGCAGGCAGAGAATTCTCTGCTAGCACCTTCTCTGTGCCTGGGAAGCAGAAGTGTTCACATTGCTTCGCAGAATCGCTTTTGTGCAGAAAACAGTAACACTTGTTCAGAACGAAAGAAAGCACAGAGCCCCAGATTTTATGTTGTCCTGGAGAGCTTTCAGAGCACTGGGGAAAAGCAGGCAGAGAATTCCCTGCTAGCACCTTCTCTGTGCCTGGGAAGCAGAAGTGTTCAAATTGCTCCGCAGAATCGCTTTTGTGCAGAAAACAGTAACACTTGTTCAGAACGAAAGAAAGCACAGAGCCCCAGATCTTATGTTGTCCTGGAGAGCTTGCAGAGCACTGGGGAAAAGCAGGCAGAGAATTCCCTGCTACCACCTTCTCTGTGCCTGGGAAACAGAAGTGTTCACATTGCTTCGCAGAATCGCTTTTGTGCAGAAAACAGTAACACTTGTTCAGAACGAAGGAAAGCACAGAGCCCCAGATTTTATGTTGTCCTGGAGAGCTTGCAGAGCACTGGGGAAAGGCAGGCAGAGAATTCCCTGCTAGCACCTTCTCTGTGCCTGGGAAGCAGAAGTCTTCACATTGCTTCGCAGAATCGCTTTTGTGCAGAAAACAATAACACTTGTTCAGAACGAAAGAAAGCTCAGAGCCCCAGATTTTATGTTGTCCTGGAGAGCTTGCAGAGCACTGGGGAAAGGCAGGCAGAGAATTCCCTGCTAGCACCTTCTCTGTGCCTGGGAAGCAGAAGTGTTCACATTGCTTCGCAGAATCGCTTTTGTGCAGAAAACAGTAACACTTGTTCAGAACGAAAGAAAGCACAGAGCCCCAGATTTTATGTTGTCCTGGAGAGCTTGCAGAGCACTGGGGAAAGGCAGGCAGAGAATTCCCTGCTAGCACCTTCTCTGTGCCTGGGAAGCAGAAGTGTTCACATTGCTTCGCAGAATCGCTTTTGTGCAGAAAACAATAACACTTGTTCAGAACGAAAGAAAGCACAGAGCCCCAGATTTTATGTTGTCCTGGAGAGCTTGCAGAGCACTGGGGAAAAGCAGGCAGAGAATTCCCTGCTAGCACCTTCTCTGTGCCTGGGAAGCAGAAGTGTTCCCATTGCTTCGCAGAATCGCTTTTGTGCAGAAAACAGTAACACTTGTTCAGAACGAAAGAAAGCACAGAGCCCCAGATTTTATGTTGTCCTGGAGAGCTTGCAGAGCACTGGGGAAAGGCAGGCAGAGAATTCCCTGCTAGCACCTTCTCTGTGCCTGGGAAGCAGAAGTGTTCCCATTGCTTCGCAGAATCGCTTTTGTGCAGAAAACAGTAACAGTTGTTCAGAACGAAAGAAAGCACAGAGCCCCAGATTTGCTGTTGTCCTGGAGAGCTTGCAGAGCACTGGGGAAAGGCAGGCAGAGAATTCCCTGCTAGCACCTTCTCTGTGCCTGGGAAGCAGAAGTGTTCACATTGCTTCGCAGAATCGCTTTTGTGCAGAAAACAATAACACTTGTTCAGAACGAAAGAAAGCACAGAGCCCCAGATTTTATGTTGTCCTGGAGAGCTTGCAGAGCACTGGGGAAAAGCAGGCAGAGAATTCCCTGCTAGCACCTTCTCTGTGCCTGGGAAGCAGAAGTGTTCCCATTGCTTCGCAGAATCGCTTTTGTGCAGAAAACAGTAACACTTGTTCAGAACGAAAGAAAGCACAGAGCCCCAGATTTTATGTTGTCCTGGAGAGCTTGCAGAGCACTGGGGAAAGGCAGGCAGAGAATTCCCTGCTAGCACCTTCTCTGTGCCTGGGAAGCAGAAGTGTTCCCATTGCTTCGCAGAATCGCTTTTGTGCAGAAAACAGTAACACTTGTTCAGAACGAAAGAAAGCACAGAGCCCCAGATTTTATGTTGTCCTGGAGAGCTTGCAGAGCACTGGGGAAAGGCAGGCAGAGAATTCGCTGCTAGCACCTTCTCTGTGCCTGGGAAGCAGGAGTGTTCACATTGCTTCGCAGAATCGCTTTTGTGCAGAAAACAATAACACTTGTTCAGAACGAAAGAAAGCACAGAGCCCCAGATTTTATGTTGTCCTGGAGAGCTTGCAGAGCACTGGGGAAAAGCAGGCAGAGAATTCCCTGCTAGCACCTTCTCTGTGCCTGGGAAACAGAAGTGTTCAAATTGCTTCGCAGAATCGCTTTTGTGCAGAAAACAGTAACAGTTGTTCAGAACGAAAGAAAGCACAGAGCCCCAGATTTGCTGTTGTCCTGGAGAGCTTGCAGAGCACTGGGGAAAGGCAGGCAGAGAATTCCCCTGCTAGCACCTTCTCTGTGCCTGGGAAGCAGAAGTGTTCACATTGCTTCGCAGAATCGCTTTTGTGCAGAAAACAGTAACACTTGTTCAGAACGAAAGAAAGCACAGAGCCCCAGATTTTATGTTGTCCTGGAGAGCTTGCAGAGCACTGGGGGAAAAGCAGGCAGAGAATTCCCTGCTAGCACCTTCTCTGTGCCTGGGAAGCAGAAGTGTTCAAATTGCTTCGCAGAATCGCTTTTGTGCAGAAAACAGTAACACTTGTTCAGAACGAAGGAAAGCACAGAGCCCCAGATTTTTATGTTGTCCTGGAGAGCTTGCAGAGCACTGGGGAAAGGCAGGCAGAGAATTCCCTGCTAGCACCTTCTCTGTGCCTGGGAAACAGAAGTGTTCACATTGCTTCGCAGAATCGCTTTTGTGCAGAAAACAGTAACACTTGTTCAGAACGAAAGAAAGCACAGAGCCCCAGATTTTATGTTGTCCTGGAGAGCTTGCAGAGCACTGGGGAAAGGCAGGCAGAGAATTTCCCTGCTAGCACCTTCTCTGTGCCTGGGAAGCAGAAGTGTTCCCATTGCTTCGCAGAATCGCTTTTGTGCAGAAAACAGTAACACTTGTTCAGAACGAAAGAAAGCACAGAGCCCCAGATTTTATGTTGTCCTGGAGAGCTTGCAGAGCACTGGGGAAAAGCAGGCAGAGAATTCCCTGCTAGCACCTTCTCTGTGCCTGGGAAGCAGAAGTCTTCACATTGCTTCGCAGAATCGCTTTTGTGCAGAAAACAGTAACACTTGTTCAGAACGAAAGAAAGCACAGAGCCCCAGATTTTATGTTGTCCTGGAGAGCTTGCAGAGCACTGGGGAAAGGCAGGCAGAGAATTCCCTGCTAGCACCTTCTCTGTGCCTGGGAAGCAGAAGTGTTCACATTGCTTCGCAGAATCGCTTTTGTGCAGAAAACAGTAACACTTGTTCAGAATGAAAGAAAGCACAGAGCCCCAGATTTTATGTTGTCCTGGAGAGCTTGCAGAGCACTGGGGAAAAGCAGGCAGAGAATTCCCTGCTAGCACCTTCTCTGTGCCTGGGAAACAGAAGTGTTCCCATTGCTTCGCAGAATCGCTTTTGTGCAGAAAACAGTAACACTTGTTCAGAACGAAAGAAAGCACAGAGCCCCAGATTTTATGTTGTCCTGGAGAGCTTGCAGAGCACTGGGGAAAGGCAGGCAGAGAATTCTCTGCTAGCACCTTCTCTGTGCCTGGGAAGCAGAAGTGTTCACATTGCTTCGCAGAATCGCTTTTGTGCAGAAAACAGTAACACTTGTTCAGAACGAAAGAAAGCACAGAGCCCCAGATTTTATGTTGTCCTGGAGAGCTTTCAGAGCACTGGGGAAAAGCAGGCAGAGAATTCCCTGCTAGCACCTTCTCTGTGCCTGGGAAGCAGAAGTGTTCAAATTGCTTCGCAGAATCGCTTTTGTGCAGAAAACAGTAACACTTGTTCAGAACGAAAGAAAGCACAGAGCCCCAGATTTTATGTTGTCCTGGAGAGCTTGCAGAGCACTGGGGAAAAGCAGGCAGAGAATTCCCTGCTACCACCTTCTCTGTGCCTGGGAAACAGAAGTGTTCACATTGCTTCGCAGAATCGCTTTTGTGCAGAAAACAGTAACACTTGTTCAGAACGAAGGAAAGCACAGAGCCCCAGATTTTATGTTGTCCTGGAGAGCTTGCAGAGCACTGGGGAAAGGCAGGCAGAGAATTCCCTGCTAGCACCTTCTCTGTGCCTGGGAAGCAGAAGTCTTCACATTGCTTCGCAGAATCGCTTTTGTGCAGAAAACAATAACACTTGTTCAGAACGAAAGAAAGCTCAGAGCCCCAGATTTTATGTTGTCCTGGAGAGCTTGCAGAGCACTGGGGAAAGGCAGGCAGAGAATTCCCTGCTAGCACCTTCTCTGTGCCTGGGAAGCAGAAGTGTTCACATTGCTTCGCAGAATCGCTTTTGTGCAGAAAACAGTAACACTTGTTCAGAACGAAAGAAAGCACAGAGCCCCAGATTTTATGTTGTCCTGGAGAGCTTGCAGAGCACTGGGGAAAGGCAGGCAGAGAATTCCCTGCTAGCACCTTCTCTGTGCCTGGGAAGCAGAAGTGTTCACATTGCTTCGCAGAATCGCTTTTGTGCAGAAAACAATAACACTTGTTCAGAACGAAAGAAAGCACAGAGCCCCAGATTTTATGTTGTCCTGGAGAGCTTGCAGAGCACTGGGGAAAAGCAGGCAGAGAATTCCCTGCTAGCACCTTCTCTGTGCCTGGGAAGCAGAAGTGTTCCCATTGCTTCGCAGAATCGCTTTTGTGCAGAAAACAGTAACACTTGTTCAGAACGAAAGAAAGCACAGAGCCCCAGATTTTATGTTGTCCTGGAGAGCTTGCAGAGCACTGGGGAAAGGCAGGCAGAGAATTCCCTGCTAGCACCTTCTCTGTGCCTGGGAAGCAGAAGTGTTCCCATTGCTTCGCAGAATCGCTTTTGTGCAGAAAACAGTAACAGTTGTTCAGAACGAAAGAAAGCACAGAGCCCCAGATTTGCTGTTGTCCTGGAGAGCTTGCAGAGCACTGGGGAAAGGCAGGCAGAGAATTCGCTGCTAGCACCTTCTCTGTGCCTGGGAAGCAGGAGTGTTCACATTGCTTCGCAGAATCGCTTTTGTGCAGAAAACAATAACACTTGTTCAGAACGAAAGAAAGCACAGAGCCCCAGATTTTATGTTGTCCTGGAGAGCTTGCAGAGCACTGGGGAGAAGCAGGCAGAGAATTCCCTGCTAGCACCTTCTCTGTGCCTGGGAAACAGAAGTGTTCATATTGCTTCGCAGAATCGCTTTTGTGCAGAAAACAGTAACAGTTGTTCAGAACGAAAGAAAGCACAGAGCCCCAGATTTGCTGTTGTCCTGGAGAGCTTGCAGAGCACTGGGGAAAGGCAGGCAGAGAATTCCCTGCTAGCACCTTCTCTGTGCCTGGGAAGCAGAAGTCTTCACATTGCTTCGCAGAATCGCTTTTGTGCAGAAAACAGTAACACTTGTTCAGAACGAAAGAAAGCACAGAGCCCCAGATTTTATGTTGTCCTGGAGAGCTTGCAGAGCACTGGGGAAAAGCAGGCAGAGAATTCCCTGCTAGCACCTTCTCTGTGCCTGGGAAGCAGAAGTGTTCAAATTGCTTCGCAGAATCGCTTTTGTGCAGAAAACAGTAACACTTGTTCAGAACGAAGGAAAGCACAGAGCCCCAGATTTTATGTTGTCCTGGAGAGCTTGCAGAGCACTGGGGAAAGGCAGGCAGAGAATTCCCTGCTAGCACCTTCTCTGTGCCTGGGAAACAGAAGTGTTCACATTGCTTCGCAGAATCGCTTCTGTGCAGAAAACAGTAACACTTGTTCAGAACGAAAGAAAGCACAGAGCCCCAGATTTTATGTTGTCCTGGAGAGCTTGCAGAGCACTGGGGAAAAGCAGGCAGAGAATTCCCTGCTAGCACCTTCTCTGTGCCTGGGAAGCAGAAGTCTTCACATTGCTTCGCAGAATCGCTTTTGTGCAGAAAACAGTAACACTTGTTCAGAACGAAAGAAAGCACAGAGCCCCAGATTTTATGTTGTCCTGGAGAGCTTGCAGAGCACTGGGGAAAAGCAGGCAGAGAATTCCCTGCTAGCACCTTCTCTGTGCCTGGGAAACAGAAGTGTTCCCATTGCTTCGCAGAATCGCTTTTGTGCAGAAAACAGTAACACTTGTTCAGAACGAAAGAAAGCACAGAGCCCCAGATTTTATGTTGTCCTGGAGAGCTTGCAGAGCACTGGGGAAAGGCAGGCAGAGAATTCTCTGCTAGCACCTTCTCTGTGCCTGGGAAGCAGAAGTGTTCACATTGCTTCGCAGAATCGCTTTTGTGCAGAAAACAGTAACACTTGTTCAGAACGAAAGAAAGCACAGAGCCCCAGATTTTATGTTGTCCTGGAGAGCTTTCAGAGCACTGGGGAAAAGCAGGCAGAGAATTCCCTGCTAGCACCTTCTCTGTGCCTGGGAAGCAGAAGTGTTCAAATTGCTTCGCAGAATCGCTTTTGTGCAGAAAACAGTAACACTTGTTCAGAACGAAAGAAAGCACAGAGCCCCAGATTTTATGTTGTCCTGGAGAGCTTGCAGAGCACTGGGGAAAAGCAGGCAGAGAATTCCCTGCTAGCACCTTCTCTGTGCCTGGGAAGCAGAAGTGTTCACATTGCTTCGCAGAATCGCTTTTGTGCAGAAAACAGTAACACTTGTTCAGAATGAAAGAAAGCACAGAGCCCCAGATTTTATGTTGTCCTGGAGAGCTTGCAGAGCACTGGGGAAAAGCAGGCAGAGAATTCCCTGCTAGCACCTTCTCTGTGCCTGGGAAACAGAAGTGTTCAAATTGCTTCGCAGAATCGCTTTTGTGCAGAAAACAGTAACACTTGTTCAGAACGAAAGAAAGCACAGAGCCCCAGATTTTATGTTGTCCTGGAGAGCTTGCAGAGCACTGGGGAAAGGCAGGCAGAGAATTCCCTGCTAGCACCTTCTCTGTGCCTGGGAAGCAGAAGTGTTCCCATTGCTTCGCAGAATCGCTTTTGTGCAGAAAACAGTAACACTTGTTCAGAACGAAAGAAAGCACAGAGCCCCAGATTTTATGTTGTCCTGGAGAGCTTGCAGAGCACTGGGGAAAGGCAGGCAGAGAATTCCCTGCTAGCACCTTCTCTGTGCCTGGGAAGCAGAAGTGTTCACATTGCTTCGCAGAATCGCTTTTGTGCAGAAAACAGTAACACTTGTTCAGAACGAAAGAAAGCACAGAGCCCCAGATTTTATGTTGTCCTGGAGAGCTTGCAGAGCACTGGGGAAAAGCAGGCAGAGAATTCCCTGCTACCACCTTCTCTGTGCCTGGGAAGCAGAAGTGTTCAAATTGCTTCGCAGAATCGCTTTTGTGCAGAAAACAGTAACACTTGTTCAGAACGAAAGAAAGCACAGAGCCCCAGATTTTATGTTGTCCTGGAGAGCTTGCAGAGCACTGGGGAAAAGCAGGCAGAGAATTCCCTGCTAGCACCTTCTCTGTGCCTGGGAAGCAGAAGTGTTCAAATTGCTTCGCAGAATCGCTTTTGTGCAGAAAACAGTAACACTTGTTCAGAACGAAGGAAAGCACAGAGCCCCAGATTTTATGTTGTCCTGGAGAGCTTGCAGAGCACTGGGGAAAGGCAGGCAGAGAATTCCCTGCTAGCACCTTCTCTGTGCCTGGGAAACAGAAGTGTTCACATTGCTTCGCAGAATCGCTTTTGTGCAGAAAACAGTAACACTTGTTCAGAACGAAAGAAAGCACAGAGCCCCAGATTTTATGTTGTCCTGGAGAGCTTGCAGAGCACTGGGGAAAAGCAGGCAGAGAATTCCCTGCTAGCACCTTCTCTGTGCCTGGGAAGCAGAAGTCTTCACATTGCTTCGCAGAATCGCTTTTGTGCAGAAAACAGTAACACTTGTTCAGAACGAAAGAAAGCACAGAGCCCCAGATTTTATGTTGTCCTGGAGAGCTTGCAGAGCACTGGGGAAAGGCAGGCAGAGAATTCCCTGCTAGCACCTTCTCTGTGCCTGGGAAGCAGAAGTGTTCACATTGCTTCGCAGAATCGCTTTTGTGCAGAAAACAGTAACACTTGTTCAGAATGAAAGAAAGCACAGAGCCCCAGATTTTATGTTGTCCTGGAGAGCTTGCAGAGCACTGGGGAAAAGCAGGCAGAGAATTCCCTGCTAGCACCTTCTCTGTGCCTGGGAAACAGAAGTGTTCCCATTGCTTCGCAGAATCGCTTTTGTGCAGAAAACAGTAACACTTGTTCAGAACGAAAGAAAGCACAGAGCCCCAGATTTTATGTTGTCCTGGAGAGCTTGCAGAGCACTGGGGAAAGGCAGGCAGAGAATTCTCTGCTAGCACCTTCTCTGTGCCTGGGAAGCAGAAGTGTTCACATTGCTTCGCAGAATCGCTTTTGTGCAGAAAACAGTAACACTTGTTCAGAACGAAAGAAAGCACAGAGCCCCAGATTTTATGTTGTCCTGGAGAGCTTTCAGAGCACTGGGGAAAAGCAGGCAGAGAATTCCCTGCTAGCACCTTCTCTGTGCCTGGGAAGCAGAAGTGTTCAAATTGCTTCGCAGAATCACTTTTGTGCAGAAAACAGTAACACTTGTTCAGAACGAAAGAAAGCACAGAGCCCCAGATTTTATGTTGTCCTGGAGAGCTTGCAGAGCACTGGGGAAAAGCAGGCAGAGAATTCCCTGCTAGCACCTTCTCTGTGCCTGGGAAGCAGAAGTGTTCACATTGCTTCGCAGAATCGCTTTTGTGCAGAAAACAGTAACACTTGTTCAGAATGAAAGAAAGCACAGAGCCCCAGATTTTATGTTGTCCTGGAGAGCTTGCAGAGCACTGGGGAAAAGCAGGCAGAGAATTCCCTGCTAGCACCTTCTCTGTGCCTGGGAAACAGAAGTGTTCAAATTGCTTCGCAGAATCGCTTTTGTGCAGAAAACAGTAACACTTGTTCAGAACGAAAGAAAGCACAGAGCCCCAGATTTTATGTTGTCCTGGAGAGCTTGCAGAGCACTGGGGAAAGGCAGGCAGAGAATTCCCTGCTAGCACCTTCTCTGTGCCTGGGAAGCAGAAGTGTTCCCATTGCTTCGCAGAATCGCTTTTGTGCAGAAAACAGTAACACTTGTTCAGAACGAAAGAAAGCACAGAGCCCCAGATTTTATGTTGTCCTGGAGAGCTTGCAGAGCACTGGGGAAAGGCAGGCAGAGAATTCCCTGCTAGCACCTTCTCTGTGCCTGGGAAGCAGAAGTGTTCACATTGCTTCGCAGAATCGCTTTTGTGCAGAAAACAGTAACACTTGTTCAGAACGAAAGAAAGCACAGAGCCCCAGATTTTATGTTGTCCTGGAGAGCTTGCAGAGCACTGGGGAAAAGCAGGCAGAGAATTCCCTGCTACCACCTTCTCTGTGCCTGGGAAGCAGAAGTGTTCAAATTGCTTCGCAGAATCGCTTTTGTGCAGAAAACAGTAACACTTGTTCAGAACGAAAGAAAGCACAGAGCCCCAGATTTTATGTTGTCCTGGAGAGCTTGCAGAGCACTGGGGAAAAGCAGGCAGAGAATTCCCTGCTAGCACCTTCTCTGTGCCTGGGAAGCAGAAGTGTTCAAATTGCTTCGCAGAATCGCTTTTGTGCAGAAAACAGTAACACTTGTTCAGAACGAAGGAAAGCACAGAGCCCCAGATTTTATGTTGTCCTGGAGAGCTTGCAGAGCACTGGGGAAAGGCAGGCAGAGAATTCCCTGCTAGCACCTTCTCTGTGCCTGGGAAACAGAAGTGTTCACATTGCTTCGCAGAATCGCTTTTGTGCAGAAAACAGTAACACTTGTTCAGAACGAAAGAAAGCACAGAGCCCCAGATTTTATGTTGTCCTGGAGAGCTTGCAGAGCACTGGGGAAAAGCAGGCAGAGAATTCCCTGCTAGCACCTTCTCTGTGCCTGGGAAGCAGAAGTCTTCACATTGCTTCGCAGAATCGCTTTTGTGCAGAAAACAGTAACACTTGTTCAGAACGAAAGAAAGCACAGAGCCCCAGATTTTATGTTGTCCTGGAGAGCTTGCAGAGCACTGGGGAAAGGCAGGCAGAGAATTCCCTGCTAGCACCTTCTCTGTGCCTGGGAAGCAGAAGTGTTCACATTGCTTCGCAGAATCGCTTTTGTGCAGAAAACAGTAACACTTGTTCAGAACGAAAGAAAGCACAGAGCCCCAGATTTTATGTTGTCCTGGAGAGCTTGCAGAGCACTGGGGAAAAGCAGGCAGAGAATTCCCTGCTACCACCTTCTCTGTGCCTGGGAAGCAGAAGTGTTCAAATTGCTTCGCAGAATCGC
The DNA here is from genome assembly GCF_047716275.1 of Strix uralensis. Lineage (NCBI taxonomy): Eukaryota > Metazoa > Chordata > Aves > Strigiformes > Strigidae > Strix > Strix uralensis. Next base: position 41,155 of record NW_027436917.1, read on the forward strand.
TTTTGTGCAGAAAACAGTAACACTTGTTCAGAACGAAAGAAAGCACAGAGCCCCAGATTTTATGTTGTCCTGGAGAGCTTGCAGAGCACTGGGGAAAAGCAGGCAGAGAATTCCCTGCTAGCACCTTCTCTGTGCCTGGGAAGCAGAAGTGTTCAAATTGCTTCGCAGAATCGCTTTTGTGCAGAAAACAGTAACACTTGTTCAGAACGAAGGAAAGCACAGAGCCCCAGATTTTATGTTGTCCTGGAGAGCTTGCAGAGCACTGGGGAAAGGCAGGCAGAGAATTCCCTGCTAGCACCTTCTCTGTGCCTGGGAAACAGAAGTGTTCACATTGCTTCGCAGAATCGCTTTTGTGCAGAAAACAGTAACACTTGTTCAGAACGAAAGAAAGCACAGAGCCCCAGATTTTATGTTGTCCTGGAGAGCTTGCAGAGCACTGGGGAAAAGCAGGCAGAGAATTCCCTGCTAGCACCTTCTCTGTGCCTGGGAAGCAGAAGTCTTCACATTGCTTCGCAGAATCGCTTTTGTGCAGAAAACAGTAACACTTGTTCAGAACGAAAGAAAGCACAGAGCCCCAGATTTTATGTTGTCCTGGAGAGCTTGCAGAGCACTGGGGAAAGGCAGGCAGAGAATTCCCTGCTAGCACCTTCTCTGTGCCTGGGAAGCAGAAGTGTTCACATTGCTTCGCAGAATCGCTTTTGTGCAGAAAACAGTAACACTTGTTCAGAATGAAAGAAAGCACAGAGCCCCAGATTTTATGTTGTCCTGGAGAGCTTGCAGAGCACTGGGGAAAAGCAGGCAGAGAATTCCCTGCTAGCACCTTCTCTGTGCCTGGGAAACAGAAGTGTTCCCATTGCTTCGCAGAATCGCTTTTGTGCAGAAAACAGTAACACTTGTTCAGAACGAAAGAAAGCACAGAGCCCCAGATTTTATGTTGTCCTGGAGAGCTTGCAGAGCACTGGGGAAAGGCAGGCAGAGAATTCTCTGCTAGCACCTTCTCTGTGCCTGGGAAGCAGAAGTGTTCACATTGCTTCGCAGAATCGCTTTTGTGCAGAAAACAGTAACACTTGTTCAGAACGAAAGAAAGCACAGAGCCCCAGATTTTATGTTGTCCTGGAGAGCTTTCAGAGCACTGGGGAAAAGCAGGCAGAGAATTCCCTGCTAGCACCTTCTCTGTGCCTGGGAAGCAGAAGTGTTCAAATTGCTTCGCAGAATCGCTTTTGTGCAGAAAACAGTAACACTTGTTCAGAACGAAAGAAAGCACAGAGCCCCAGATTTTATGTTGTCCTGGAGAGCTTGCAGAGCACTGGGGAAAAGCAGGCAGAGAATTCCCTGCTAGCACCTTCTCTGTGCCTGGGAAGCAGAAGTGTTCACATTGCTTCGCAGAATCGCTTTTGTGCAGAAAACAGTAACACTTGTTCAGAATGAAAGAAAGCACAGAGCCCCAGATTTTATGTTGTCCTGGAGAGCTTGCAGAGCACTGGGGAAAAGCAGGCAGAGAATTCCCTGCTAGCACCTTCTCTGTGCCTGGGAAACAGAAGTGTTCAAATTGCTTCGCAGAATCGCTTTTGTGCAGAAAACAGTAACACTTGTTCAGAACGAAAGAAAGCACAGAGCCCCAGATTTTATGTTGCCCTGGAGAGCTTGCAGAGCACTGGGGAAAGGCAGGCAGAGAATTCCCTGCTAGCACCTTCTCTGTGCCTGGGAAGCAGAAGTGTTCCCATTGCTTCGCAGAATCGCTTTTGTGCAGAAAACACTAACACTTGTTCAGAACGAAAGAAAGCACAGAGCCCCAGATTTTATGTTGTCCTGGAGAGCTTGCAGAGCACTGGGGAAAGGCAGGCAGAGAATTCCCTGCTAGCACCTTCTCTGTGCCTGGGAAGCAGAAGTGTTCACATTGCTTCGCAGAATCGCTTTTGTGCAGAAAACAGTAACACTTGTTCAGAACGAAAGAAAGCACAGAGCCCCAGATTTTATGTTGTCCTGGAGAGCTTGCAGAGCACTGGGGAAAAGCAGGCAGAGAATTCCCTGCTACCACCTTCTCTGTGCCTGGGAAGCAGAAGTGTTCAAATTGCTTCGCAGAATCGCTTTTGTGCAGAAAACAGTAACACTTGTTCAGAACGAAAGAAAGCACAGAGCCCCAGATTTGCTGTTGTCCTGGAGAGCTTGCAGAGCACTGGGGAAAGGCAGGCAGAGAATTCCCTGCTAGCACCTTCTCTGTGCCTGGGAAGCAGAAGTGTTCACATTGCTTCGCAGAATCGCTTTTGTGCAGAAAACAATAACACTTGTTCAGAACGAAAGAAAGCACAGAGCCCCAGATTTTATGTTGTCCTGGAGAGCTTGCAGAGCACTGGGGAAAAGCAGGCAGAGAATTCCCTGCTAGCACCTTCTCTGTACCTGGGAAGCAAAAGTGTTCAAATTGCTTCGCAGAATCGCTTTTGTGCAGAAAACAATAACACTTGTTCAGAACGAAAGAAAGCACAGAGCCCCAGATTTTATGTTGTCCTGGAGAGCTTGCAGAGCACTGGGGAAAAGCAGGCAGAGAATTCCCTGCTAGCACCTTCTCTGTGCCTGGGAAGCAGAAGTGTTCCCATTGCTTCGCAGAATCGCTTTTGTGCAGAAAACAGCAACACTTGTTCAGAACGAAAGAAAGCACAGAGCCCCAGATTTTATGTTGTCCTGGTGAGCTTGCAGAGCACTGGGGAAAAGCAGGCAGAGAATTCCCTGCTAGCACCTTCTCTGTGCCTGGGAAGCAGAAGTCTTCACATTGCTTCGCAGAATCGCTTTTGTGCAGAAAACAGTAACACTTGTTCAGAACGAAAGAAAGCACAGAGCCCCAGATTTTATGTTGTCCTGGAGAGCTTGCAGAGCACTGGGGAAAGGCAGGCAGAGAATTCCCTGCTAGCACCTTCTCTGTGCCTGGGAAGCAGAAGTGTTCACATTGCTTCGCAGAATCGCTTTTGTGCAGAAAACAGTAACACTTGTTCAGAATGAAAGAAAGCACAGAGCCCCAGATTTTATGTTGTCCTGGAGAGCTTGCAGAGCACTGGGGAAAAGCAGGCAGAGAATTCCCTGCTAGCACCTTCTCTGTGCCTGGGAAACAGAAGTGTTCCCATTGCTTCGCAGAATCGCTTTTGTGCAGAAAACAGTAACACTTGTTCAGAACGAAAGAAAGCACAGAGCCCCAGATTTTATGTTGTCCTGGAGAGCTTGCAGAGCACTGGGGAAAGGCAGGCAGAGAATTCTCTGCTAGCACCTTCTCTGTGCCTGGGAAGCAGAAGTGTTCACATTGCTTCGCAGAATCGCTTTTGTGCAGAAAACAGTAACACTTGTTCAGAACGAAAGAAAGCACAGAGCCCCAGATTTTATGTTGTCCTGGAGAGCTTTCAGAGCACTGGGGAAAAGCAGGCAGAGAATTCCCTGCTAGCACCTTCTCTGTGCCTGGGAAGCAGAAGTGTTCAAATTGCTTCGCAGAATCGCTTTTGTGCAGAAAACAGTAACACTTGTTCAGAACGAAAGAAAGCACAGAGCCCCAGATTTTATGTTGTCCTGGAGAGCTTGCAGAGCACTGGGGAAAAGCAGGCAGAGAATTCCCTGCTAGCACCTTCTCTGTGCCTGGGAAGCAGAAGTGTTCACATTGCTTCGCAGAATCGCTTTTGTGCAGAAAACAGTAACACTTGTTCAGAATGAAAGAAAGCACAGAGCCCCAGATTTTATGTTGTCCTGGAGAGCTTGCAGAGCACTGGGGAAAAGCAGGCAGAGAATTCCCTGCTAGCACCTTCTCTGTGCCTGGGAAACAGAAGTGTTCAAATTGCTTCGCAGAATCGCTTTTGTGCAGAAAACAGTAACACTTGTTCAGAACGAAAGAAAGCACAGAGCCCCAGATTTTATGTTGTCCTGGAGAGCTTGCAGAGCACTGGGGAAAGGCAGGCAGAGAATTCCCTGCTAGCACCTTCTCTGTGCCTGGGAAGCAGAAGTGTTCCCATTGCTTCGCAGAATCGCTTTTGTGCAGAAAACAGTAACACTTGTTCAGAACGAAAGAAAGCACAGAGCCCCAGATTTTATGTTGTCCTGGAGAGCTTGCAGAGCACTGGGGAAAGGCAGGCAGAGAATTCCCTGCTAGCACCTTCTCTGTGCCTGGGAAGCAGAAGTGTTCACATTGCTTCGCAGAATCGCTTTTGTGCAGAAAACAGTAACACTTGTTCAGAACGAAAGAAAGCACAGAGCCCCAGATTTTATGTTGTCCTGGAGAGCTTGCAGAGCACTGGGGAAAAGCAGGCAGAGAATTCCCTGCTACCACCTTCTCTGTGCCTGGGAAGCAGAAGTGTTCAAATTGCTTCGCAGAATCGCTTTTGTGCAGAAAACAGTAACACTTGTTCAGAACGAAAGAAAGCACAGAGCCCCAGATTTTATGTTGTCCTGGAGAGCTTGCAGAGCACTGGGGAAAAGCAGGCAGAGAATTCCCTGCTACCACCTTCTCTGTGCCTGGGAAACAGAAGTCTTCACATTGCTTCGCAGAATCGCTTTTGTGCAGAAAACAGTAACACTTGTTCAGAACGAAGGAAAGCACAGAGCCCCAGATTTTATGTTGTCCTGGAGAGCTAGCAGAGCACTGGGGAAAGGCAGGCAGAGAATTCCCTGCTAGCACCTTCTCTGTGCCTGGGAAGCAGAAGTGTTCACATTGCTTCGCAGAATCGCTTTTGTGCAGAAAACAATAACACTTGTTCAGAACGAAAGAAAGCACAGAGCCCCAGATTTTATGTTGTCCTGGAGAGCTAGCAGAGCACTGGGGAAAGGCAGGCAGAGAATTCCCTGCTAGCACCTTCTCTGTGCCTGGGAAGCAGAAGTGTTCACATTGCTTCGCAGAATCGCTTTTGTGCAGAAAACAATAACACTTGTTCAGAACGAAAGAAAGCACAGAGCCCCAGATTTTATGTTGTCCTGGAGAGCTTGCAGAGCACTGGGGAAAAGCAGGCAGAGAATTCCCTGCTAGCACCTTCTCTGTGCCTGGGAAGCAGAAGTCTTCACATTGCTTCGCAGAATCGCTTTTGTGCAGAAAACAGTAACACTTGTTCAGAACGAAAGAAAGCACAGAGCCCCAGATTTTATGTTGTCCTGGAGAGCTTGCAGAGCACTGGGGAAAGGCAGGCAGAGAATTCCCTGCTAGCACCTTCTCTGTGCCTGGGAAGCAGAAGTGTTCACATTGCTTCGCAGAATCGCTTTTGTGCAGAAAACAGTAACACTTGTTCAGAATGAAAGAAAGCACAGAGCCCCAGATTTTATGTTGTCCTGGAGAGCTTGCAGAGCACTGGGGAAAAGCAGGCAGAGAATTCCCTGCTAGCACCTTCTCTGTGCCTGGGAAACAGAAGTGTTCCCATTGCTTCGCAGAATCGCTTTTGTGCAGAAAACAGTAACACTTGTTCAGAACGAAAGAAAGCACAGAGCCCCAGATTTTATGTTGTCCTCGAGAGCTTGCAGAGCACTGGGGAAAGGCAGGCAGAGAATTCTCTGCTAGCACCTTCTCTGTGCCTGGGAAGCAGAAGTGTTCACATTGCTTCGCAGAATCGCTTTTGTGCAGAAAACAGTAACACTTGTTCAGAACGAAAGAAAGCACAGAGCCCCAGATTTTATGTTGTCCTGGAGAGCTTGCAGAGCACTGGGGAAAAGCAGGCAGAGAATTCCCTGCTAGCACCTTCTCTGTGCCTGGGAAGCAGAAGTGTTCAAATTGCTTCGCAGAATCGCTTTTGTGCAGAAAACAGTAACACTTGTTCAGAATGAAAGAAAGCACAGAGCCCCAGATTTTATGTTGTCCTGGAGAGCTTGCAGAGCACTGGGGAAAAGCAGGCAGAGAATTCCCTGCTAGCACCTTCTCTGTGCCTGGGAAACAGAAGTGTTCAAATTGCTTCGCAGAATCGCTTTTGTGCAGAAAACAGTAACACTTGTTCAGAACGAAGGAAAGCACAGAGCCCCAGATTTTATGTTGTCCTGGAGAGCTAGCAGAGCACTGGGGAAAGGCAGGCAGAGAATTCCCTGCTAGCACCTTCTCTGTGCCTGGGAAGCAGAAGTGTTCCCATTGCTTCGCAGAATCGCTTTTGTGCAGAAAACAGTAACACTTGTTCAGAACGAAAGAAAGCACAGAGCCCCAGATTTTATGTTGTCCTGGAGAGCTTGCAGAGCACTGGGGAAAGGCAGGCAGAGAATTCCCTGCTAGCACCTTCTCTGTGCCTGGGAAGCAGAAGTGTTCACATTGCTTCGCAGAATCGCTTTTGTGCAGAAAACAGTAACACTTGTTCAGAACGAAAGAAAGCACAGAGCCCCAGATTTTATGTTGTCCTGGAGAGCTTGCAGAGCACTGGGGAAAAGCAGGCAGAGAATTCCCTGCTACCACCTTCTCTGTGCCTGGGAAGCAGAAGTGTTCAAATTGCTTCGCAGAATCGCTTTTGTGCAGAAAACAGTAACACTTGTTCAGAACGAAAGAAAGCACAGAGCCCCAGATTTTATGTTGTCCTGGAGAGCTTGCAGAGCACTGGGGAAAAGCAGGCAGAGAATTCCCTGCTAGCACCTTCTCTGTGCCTGGGAAGCAGAAGTGTTCAAATTGCTTCGCAGAATCGCTTTTGTGCAGAAAACAGTAACACTTGTTCAGAACGAAGGAAAGCACAGAGCCCCAGATTTTATGTTGTCCTGGAGAGCTTGCAGAGCACTGGGGAAAGGCAGGCAGAGAATTCCCTGCTAGCACCTTCTCTGTGCCTGGGAAACAGAAGTGTTCACATTGCTTCGCAGAATCGCTTTTGTGCAGAAAACAGTAACACTTGTTCAGAACGAAAGAAAGCACAGAGCCCCAGATTTTATGTTGTCCTGGAGAGCTTGCAGAGCACTGGGGAAAAGCAGGCAGAGAATTCCCTGCTAGCACCTTCTCTGTGCCTGGGAAGCAGAAGTCTTCACATTGCTTCGCAGAATCGCTTTTGTGCAGAAAACAGTAACACTTGTTCAGAACGAAAGAAAGCACAGAGCCCCAGATTTTATGTTGTCCTGGAGAGCTTGCAGAGCACTGGGGAAAGGCAGGCAGAGAATTCCCTGCTAGCACCTTCTCTGTGCCTGGGAAGCAGAAGTGTTCACATTGCTTCGCAGAATCGCTTTTGTGCAGAAAACAGTAACACTTGTTCAGAATGAAAGAAAGCACAGAGCCCCAGATTTTATGTTGTCCTGGAGAGCTTGCAGAGCACTGGGGAAAAGCAGGCAGAGAATTCCCTGCTAGCACCTTCTCTGTGCCTGGGAAACAGAAGTGTTCCCATTGCTTCGCAGAATCGCTTTTGTGCAGAAAACAGTAACACTTGTTCAGAACGAAAGAAAGCACAGAGCCCCAGATTTTATGTTGTCCTGGAGAGCTTGCAGAGCACTGGGGAAAGGCAGGCAGAGAATTCTCTGCTAGCACCTTCTCTGTGCCTGGGAAGCAGAAGTGTTCACATTGCTTCGCAGAATCGCTTTTGTGCAGAAAACAGTAACACTTGTTCAGAACGAAAGAAAGCACAGAGCCCCAGATTTTATGTTGTCCTGGAGAGCTTTCAGAGCACTGGGGAAAAGCAGGCAGAGAATTCCCTGCTAGCACCTTCTCTGTGCCTGGGAAGCAGAAGTGTTCAAATTGCTTCGCAGAATCGCTTTTGTGCAGAAAACAGTAACACTTGTTCAGAACGAAAGAAAGCACAGAGCCCCAGATTTTATGTTGTCCTGGAGAGCTTGCAGAGCACTGGGGAAAAGCAGGCAGAGAATTCCCTGCTAGCACCTTCTCTGTGCCTGGGAAGCAGAAGTGTTCACATTGCTTCGCAGAATCGCTTTTGTGCAGAAAACAGTAACACTTGTTCAGAATGAAAGAAAGCACAGAGCCCCAGATTTTATGTTGTCCTGGAGAGCTTGCAGAGCACTGGGGAAAAGCAGGCAGAGAATTCCCTGCTAGCACCTTCTCTGTGCCTGGGAAACAGAAGTGTTCAAATTGCTTCGCAGAATCGCTTTTGTGCAGAAAACAGTAACACTTGTTCAGAACGAAAGAAAGCACAGAGCCCCAGATTTTATGTTGTCCTGGAGAGCTTGCAGAGCACTGGGGAAAGGCAGGCAGAGAATTCCCTGCTAGCACCTTCTCTGTGCCTGGGAAGCAGAAGTGTTCCCATTGCTTCGCAGAATCGCTTTTGTGCAGAAAACAGTAACACTTGTTCAGAACGAAAGAAAGCACAGAGCCCCAGATTTTATGTTGTCCTGGAGAGCTTGCAGAGCACTGGGGAAAGGCAGGCAGAGAATTCCCTGCTAGCACCTTCTCTGTGCCTGGGAAGCAGAAGTGTTCACATTGCTTCGCAGAATCGCTTTTGTGCAGAAAACAGTAACACTTGTTCAGAACGAAAGAAAGCACAGAGCCCCAGATTTTATGTTGTCCTGGAGAGCTTGCAGAGCACTGGGGAAAAGCAGGCAGAGAATTCCCTGCTACCACCTTCTCTGTGCCTGGGAAGCAGAAGTGTTCAAATTGCTTCGCAGAATCGCTTTTGTGCAGAAAACAGTAACACTTGTTCAGAACGAAAGAAAGCACAGAGCCCCAGATTTTATGTTGTCCTGGAGAGCTTGCAGAGCACTGGGGAAAAGCAGGCAGAGAATTCCCTGCTAGCACCTTCTCTGTGCCTGGGAAACAGAAGTCTTCACATTGCTTCGCAGAATCGCTTTTGTGCAGAAAACAGTAACACTTGTTCAGAACGAAGGAAAGCACAGAGCCCCAGATTTTATGTTGTCCTGGAGAGCTAGCAGAGCACTGGGGAAAGGCAGGCAGAGAATTCCCTGCTAGCACCTTCTCTGTGCCTGGGAAGCAGAAGTGTTCACATTGCTTCGCAGAATCGCTTTTGTGCAGAAAACAATAACACTTGTTCAGAACGAAAGAAAGCACAGAGCCCCAGATTTTATGTTGTCCTGGAGAGCTTGCAGAGCACTGGGGAAAAGCAGGCAGAGAATTCCCTGCTAGCACCTTCTCTGTACCTGGGAAGCAAAAGTGTTCAAATTGCTTCGCAGAATCGCTTTTGTGCAGAAAACAATAACACTTGTTCAGAACGAAAGAAAGCACAGAGCCCCAGATTTTATGTTGTCCTGGAGAGCTTGCAGAGCACTGGGGAAAAGCAGGCAGAGAATTCCCTGCTAGCACCTTCTCTGTGCCTGGGAAGCAGAAGTGTTCCCATTGCTTCGCAGAATCGCTTTTGTGCAGAAAACAGCAACACTTGTTCAGAACGAAAGAAAGCACAGAGCCCCAGATTTTATGTTGTCCTGGTGAGCTTGCAGAGCACTGGGGAAAAGCAGGCAGAGAATTCCCTGCTAGCACCTTCTCTGTGCCTGGGAAACAGAAGTGTTCCCATTGCTTCGCAGAATCGCTTTTGTGCAGAAAACAGTAACACTTGTTCAGAACGAAAGAAAGCACAGAGCCCCAGATTTTATGTTGTCCTGGAGAGCTTGCAGAGCACTGGGGAAAGGCAGGCAGAGAATTCCCTGCTAGCACCTTCTCTGTGCCTGGGAAGCAGAAGTGTTCACATTGCTTCGCAGAATCGCTTTTGTGCAGAAAACAGTAAGACTTGTTCAGAACGAAAGAAAGCACAGAGCCCCAGATTTTATGTTGTCCTGGAGAGCTTGCAGAGCACTGGGGAAAAGCAGGCAGAGAATTCCCTGCTAGCACCTTCTCTGTGCCTGGGAAGCAGAAGTGTTCCCATTGCTTCGCAGAATCGCTTTTGTGCAGAAAACAGCAACACTTGTTCAGAACGAAAGAAAGCACAGAGCCCCAGATTTTATGTTGTCCTGGTGAGCTTGCAGAGCACTGGGGAAAAGCAGGCAGAGAATTCCCTGCTAGCACCTTCTCTGTGCCTGGGAAACAGAAGTGTTCACATTGCTTGGCAGAATCGCTTTTGTGCAGAAAACAGTAACACTTGTTCAGAACGAAAGAAAGCACAGAGCCCCAGATTTGCTGTTGTCCTGGAGAGCTTGCAGAGCACTGGGGAAAGGCAGGCAGAGAATTCCCTGCTAGCACCTTCTCTGTGCCTGGGAAGCAGAAGTGTTCACATTGCTTCGCAGAATCGCTTTTGTGCAGAAAACAGTAAGACTTGTTCAGAACGAAAGAAAGCACAGAGCCCCAGATTTTATGTTGTCCTGGAGAGCTTGCAGAGCACTGGGGAAAAGCAGGCAGAGAATTCCCTGCTACCACCTTCTCTGTGCCTGGGAAACAGAAGTGTTCACATTGCTTCGCAGAATCGCTTTTGTGCAGAAAACAGTAACACTTGTTCAGAACGAAAGAAAGCACAGAGCCCCAGATTTTATGTTGTCCTGGAGAGCTTGCAGAGCACTGGGGAAAAGCAGGCAGAGAATTCCCTGCTAGCACCTTCTCTGTGCCTGGGAAGCAGAAGTGTTCAAATTGCTTCGCAGAATCGCTTTTGTGCAGAAAACAGTAACACTTGTTCAGAACGAAGGAAAGCACAGAGCCCCAGATTTTATGTTGTCCTGGAGAGCTTGCAGAGCACTGGGGAAAGGCAGGCAGAGAATTCCCTGCTAGCACCTTCTTTGTGCCTGTTCCCATTGCTTCTCAGAATCGCTTTTGTGCAGAAAACAGTAACAGTTGTTCAGAACGAAAGAAAGCACAGAGCCCCAGATTTTATGTTGTCCTGGAGAGCTTGCAGAGCACTGGGGAAAGGCAGGCAGAGAATTCCCTGCTAGCACCTTCTCTGTGCCTGGGAAGCAGAAGTCTTCACATTGCTTCGCAGAATCGCTTTTGTGCAGAAAACAGTAACACTTGATCAGAATGAAAGAAAGCACAGAGCCCCAGATTTTATGTTGTCCTGGAGAGCTTGCAGAGCACTGGGGAAAAGCAGGCAGAGAATTCCCTGCTAGCACCTTCTCTGTGCCTGGGAAACAGAAGTGTTCCCATTGCTTCGCAGAATCGCTTTTGTGCAGAAAACAATAACACTTGTTCAGAACGAAAGAAAGCACAGAGCCCCAGATTTTATGTTGTCCTGGAGAGCTTGCAGAGCACTGGGGAAAGGCAGGCAGAGAATTCCCTGCTAGCACCTTCTCTGTGCCTGGGAAGCAGAAGTGTTCACATTGCTTCGCAGAATCGCTTTTGTGCAGAAAACAGTAACACTTGTTCAGAACGAAAGAAAGCACAGAGCCCCAGATTTTATGTTGTCCTGGAGAGCTTTCAGAGCACTGGGGAAAAGCAGGCAGAGAATTCCCTGCTACCACCTTCTCTGTGCCTGGGAAGCAGAAGTGTTCACATTGCTTCGCAGAATCGCTTTTGTGCAGAAAACAGTAACACTTGTTCAGAACGAAAGAAAGCACAGAGCCCCAGATTTTATGTTGTCCTGGAGAGCTAGCAGAGCACTGGGGAAAGGCAGGCAGAGAATTCCCTGCTAGCACCTTCTCTGTGCCTGGGAAGCAGAAGTCTTCACATTGCTTCGCAGAATCGCTTTTGTGCAGAAAACAATAACACTTGTTCAGAACGAAAGAAAGCACAGAGCCCCAGATTTGCTGTTGTCCTGGAGAGCTTGCAGAGCACTGGGGAAAGGCAGGCAGAGAATTCCCTGCTAGCACCTTCTCTGTGCCTGGGAAGCAGAAGTGTTCACATTGCTTCGCAGAATCGCTTTTGTGCAGAAAACAGTAACAGTTGTTCAGAACGAAAGAAAGCACAGAGCCCCAGATTTGCTGTTGTCCTGGAGAGCTTGCAGAGCACTGGGGAAAGGCAGGCAGAGAATTCCCTGCTAGCACCTTCTCTGTGCCTGGGAAGCAGAAGTCTTCACATTGCTTCGCAGAATCGCTTTTGTGCAGAAAACAGTAACACTTGTTCAGAACGAAAGAAAGCACAGAGCCCCAGATTTTATGTTGTCCTGGAGAGCTTGCAGAGCACTGGGGAAAAGCAGGCAGAGAATTCCCTGCTAGCACCTTCTCTGTGCCTGGGAAGCAGAAGTGTTCAAATTGCTTCGCAGAATCGCTTTTGTGCAGAAAACAATAACACTTGTTCAGAACGAAGGAAAGCACAGAGCCCCAGATTTTATGTTGTCCTGGAGAGCTTGCAGAGCACTGGGGAAAGGCAGGCAGAGAATTCCCTGCTAGCACCTTCTCTGTGCCTGGGAAGCAGAAGTCTTCACATTGCTTCGCAGAATCGCTTTTGTGCAGAAAACAGTAACACTTGTTCAGAACGAAGGAAAGCACAGAGCCCCAGATTTTATGTTGTCCTGGAGAGCTTGCAGAGCACTGGGGAAAAGCAGGCAGAGAATTCCCTGCTAGCACCTTCTCTGTGCCTGGGAAACAGAAGTGTTCCCATTGCTTCGCAGAATCGCTTTTGTGCAGAAAACAGTAACACTTGTTCAGAACGAAAGAAAGCACAGAGCCCCAGATTTTATGTTGTCCTGGAGAGCTTGCAGAGCACTGGGGAAAGGCAGGCAGAGAATTCCCTGCTAGCACCTTCTCTGTGCCTGGGAAGCAGAAGTGTTCACATTGCTTCGCAGAATCGCTTTTGTGCAGAAAACAGTAACACTTGTTCAGAACGAAAGAAAGCACAGAGCCCCAGATTTTATGTTGTCCTGGAGAGCTTGCAGAGCACTGGGGAAAAGCAGGCAGAGAATTCCCTGCTAGCACCTTCTCTGTGCCTGGGAAGCAGAAGTGTTCCCATTGCTTCGCAGAATCGCTTTTGTGCAGAAAACAGTAACACTTGTTCAGAACGAAAGAAAGCACAGAGCCCCAGATTTTATGTTGTCCTGGAGAGCTTGCAGAGCACTGGGGAAAAGAAGGCAGAGAATTCCCTGCTACCACCTTCTCTGTGCCTGGGAAACAGAAGTCTTCACATTGCTTCGCAGAATCGCTTTTGTGCAGAAAACAGTAACACTTGTTCAGAACGAAGGAAAGCACAGAGCCCCAGATTTTATGTTGTCCTGGAGAGCTAGCAGAGCACTGGGGAAAGGCAGGCAGAGAATTCCCTGCTAGCACCTTCTCTGTGCCTGGGAAGCAGAAGTCTTCACATTGCTTCGCAGAATCGCTTTTGTGCAGAAAACAATAACACTTGTTCAGAACGAAAGAAAGCACAGAGCCCCAGATTTTATGTTGTCCTGGAGAGCTTGCAGAGCACTGGGGAAAGGCAGGCAGAGAATTCCCTGCTACCACCTTCTCTGTGCCTGGGAAGCAGAAGTCTTCACATTGCTTCGCAGAATCGCTTTTGTGCAGAAAACAATAACACTTGTTCAGAACGAAAGAAAGCACAGAGCCCCAGATTTTATGTTGTCCTGGAGAGCTTGCAGAGCACTGGGGAAAAGCAGGCAGAGAATTCCCTGCTAGCACCTTCTCTGTGCCTGGGAAGCAAAAGTGTTCAAATTGCTTCGCAGAATCGCTTTTGTGCAGAAAACAGTAACACTTGTTCAGAACGAAGGAAAGCACAGAGCCCCAGATTTTATGTTGTCCTGGAGAGCTTGCAGAGCACTGGGGAAAAGCAGGCAGAGAATTCCCTGCTAGCACCTTCTCTGTGCCTGGGAAACAGAAGTGTTCCCATTGCTTCGCAGAATCGCTTTTGTGCAGAAAACAGTAACACTTGTTCACAACGAAAGAAAGCACAGAGCCCCAGATTTTATGTTGTCCTGGAGAGCTTGCAGAGCACTGGGGAAAAGCAGGCAGAGAATTCCCTGCTAGCACCTTCTCTGTGCCTGGGAAACAGAAGTGTTCCCATTGCTTCGCAGAATCGCTTTTGTGCAGAAACCAGTAACACTTGTTCAGAACGAAAGAAAGCACAGAGCCCCAGATTTTATGTTGTCCTGGAGAGCTTGCAGAGCACTGGGGAAAAGCAGGCAGAGAATTCCCTGCTACCACCTTCTCTGTGCCTGGGAAACAGAAGTCTTCACATTGCTTCGCAGAATCGCTTTTGTGCAGAAAACAGTAACACTTGTTCAGAACGAAGGAAAGCACAGAGCCCCAGATTTTATGTTGTCCTGGAGAGCTAGCAGAGCAGTGGGTAAAGGCAGGCAGAGAATTCCCTGCTAGCACCTTCTCTGTGCCTGGGAAGCAGAAGTCTTCACATTGCTTCGCAGAATCGCTTTTGTGCAGAAAACAATAACACTTGTTCAGAACGAAAGAAAGCACAGAGCCCCAGATTTTATGTTGTCCTGGAGAGCTTGCAGAGCACTGGGGAAAAGCAGGCAGAGAATTCCCTGCTAGCACCTTCTCTGTGCCTGGGAAGCAGAAGTGTTCCCATTGCTTCGCAGAATCGCTTTTGTGCAGAAAACAGTAACACTTGTTCAGAACGAAAGAAAGCACAGAGCCCCAGATTTTATGTTGTCCTGGAGAGCTTGCAGAGCACTGGGGAAAAGCAGGCAGAGAATTCCCTGCTACCACCTGCTCTGTGCCTGGGAAACAGAAGTCTTCACATTGCTTCGCAGAATCGCTTTTGTGCAGAAAACAGTAACACTTGTTCAGAACGAAGGAAAGCACAGAGCCCCAGATTTTATGTTGTCCTGGAGAGCTAGCAGAGCACTGGGGAAAGGCAGGCAGAGAATTCCCTGCTAGCACCTTCTCTGTGCCTGGGAAGCAGAAGTGTTCACATTGCTTCGCAGAATCGCTTTTGTGCAGAAAACAATAACACTTGTTCAGAACGAAAGAAAGCACAGAGCCCCAGATTTTATGTTGTCCTGGAGAGCTTGCAGAGCACTGGGGAAAGGCAGGCAGAGAATTCCCTGCTACCACCTTCTCTGTGCCTGGGAAGCAGAAGTGTTCACATTGCTTCGCAGAATCGCTTTTGTGCAGAAAACAATAACACTTGTTCAGAACGAAAGAAAGCACAGAGCCCCAGATTTTATGTTGTCCTGGAGAGCTTGCAGAGCACTGGGGAAAAGCAGGCAGAGAATTCCCTGCTAGCACCTTCTCTGTGCCTGGGAAGCAAAAGTGTTCCCATTGCTTCGCAGAATCGCTTTTGTGCAGAAACCAGTAACACTTGTTCAGAACGAAAGAAAGCACAGAGCCCCAGATTTTATGTTGTCCTGGAGAGCTTGCAGAGCACTGGGGAAAAGCAGGCAGAGAATTCCCTGCTACCACCTTCTCTGTGCCTGGGAAACAGAAGTCTTCACATTGCTTCGCAGAATCGCTTTTGTGCAGAAAACAGTAACACTTGTTCAGAACGAAGGAAAGCACAGAGCCCCAGATTTTATGTTGTCCTGGAGAGCTAGCAGAGCAGTGGGGAAAGGCAGGCAGAGAATTCCCTGCTAGCACCTTCTCTGTGCCTGGGAAGCAGAAGTCTTCACATTGCTTCGCAGAATCGCTTTTGTGCAGAAAACAGTAACACTTGTTCAGAACGAAAGAAAGCACAGAGCCCCAGATTTTATGTTGTCCTGGAGAGCTTGCAGAGCACTGGGGAAAGGCAGGCAGAGAATTCCCTGCTACCACCTTCTCTGTGCCTGGGAAGCAGAAGTGTTCACATTGCTTCGCAGAATCGCTTTTGTGCAGAAAACAATAACACTTGTTCAGAACGAAAGAAAGCACAGAGCCCCAGATTTTATGTTGTCCTGGAGAGCTTGCAGAGCACTGGGGAAAAACAGGCAGAGAATTCCCTGCTAGCACCTTCTCTGTGCCTGGGAAGCAAAAGTGTTCAAATTGCTTCGCAGAATCGCTTTTGTGCAGAAAACAGTAACACTTGTTCAGAACGAAGGAAAGCACAGAGCCCCAGATTTTATGTTGTCCTGGAGAGCTTGCAGAGCACTGGGGAAAGGCAGGCAGAGAATTCCCTGCTAGCACCTTCTCTGTGCCTGGGAAGCAGAAGTCTTCACATTGCTTCGCAGAATCGCTTTTGTGCAGAAAACAGTAACACTTGTTCAGAATGAAAGAAAGCACAGAGCCCCAGATTTTATGTTGTCCTGGAGAGCTTGCAGAGCACTGGGGAAAAGCAGGCAGAGAATTCCCTGCTAGCACCTTCTCTGTGCCTGGGAAACAGAAGTGTTCCCATTGCTTCGCAGAATCGCTTTTGTGCAGAAAACAGTAACACTTGTTCAGAACGAAAGAAAGCACAGAGCCCCAGATTTTATGTTGTCCTGGAGAGCTTGCAGAGCACTGGGGAAAAGCAGGCAGAGAATTCCCTGCTAGCACCTTCTCTGTGCCTGGGAAACAGAAGTGTTCACATTGCTTCGCAGAATCGCTTTTGTGCAGAAAACAGTAACACTTGTTCAGAACGAAGGAAAGCACAGAGCCCCAGATTTTATGTTGTCCTGGAGAGCTTGCAGAGCACTGGGGAAAGGCAGGCAGAGAATTCCCTGCTAGCACCTTCTCTGTGCCTGGGAAGCAGAAGTCTTCACATTGCTTCGCAGAATCGCTTTTGTGCAGAAAACAGTAACACTTGTTCAGAATGAAAGAAAGCACAGAGCCCCAGATTTTATGTTGTCCTGGAGAGCTTGCAGAGCACTGGGGAAAAGCAGGCAGAGAATTCCCTGCTAGCACCTTCTCTGTGCCTGGGAAACAGAAGTGTTCCCATTGCTTCGCAGAATCGCTTTTGTGCAGAAAACAGTAACACTTGTTCAGAACGAAAGAAAGCACAGAGCCCCAGATTTTATGTTGTCCTGGAGAGCTTGCAGAGCACTGGGGAAAGGCAGGCAGAGAATTCCCTGCTAGCACCTTCTCTGTGCCTGGGAAGCAGAAGTGTTCACATTGCTTCGCAGAATCGCTTTTGTGCAGAAAACAGTAACACTTGTTCAGAACGAAAGAAAGCACAGAGCCCCAGATTTTATGTTGTCCTGGAGAGCTTGCAGAGCACTGGGGAAAAGCAGGCAGAGAATTCCCTGCTAGCACCTTCTCTGTGCCTGGGAAGCAGAAGTGTTCCCATTGCTTCGCAGAATCGCTTTTGTGCAGAAAACAGTAACACTTGTTCAGAACGAAAGAAAGCACAGAGCCCCAGATTTTATGTTGTCCTGGAGAGCTTGCAGAGCACTGGGGAAAAGAAGGCAGAGAATTCCCTGCTACCACCTTCTCTGTGCCTGGGAAACAGAAGTCTTCACATTGCTTCGCAGAATCGCTTTTGTGCAGAAAACAGTAACTCTTGTTCAGAACGAAGGAAAGCACAGAGCCCCAGATTTTATGTTGTCCTGGAGAGCTAGCAGAGCACTGGGGAAAGGCAGGCAGAGAATTCCCTGCTACCACCTTCTCTGTGCCTGGGAAGCAGAAGTCTTCACATTGCTTCGCAGAATCGCTTTTGTGCAGAAAACAATAACACTTGTTCAGAACGAAAGAAAGCACAGAGCCCCAGATTTTATGTTGTCCTGGAGAGCTTGCAGAGCACTGGGGAAAGGCAGGCAGAGAATTCCCTGCTACCACCTTCTCTGTGCCTGGGAAGCAGAAGTCTTCACATTGCTTCGCAGAATCGCTTTTGTGCAGAAAACAATAACACTTGTTCAGAACGAAAGAAAGCACAGAGCCCCAGATTTTATGTTGTCCTGGAGAGCTTGCAGAGCACTGGGGAAAAGAAGGCAGAGAATTCCCTGCTACCACCTTCTCTGTGCCTGGGAAACAGAAGTCTTCACATTGCTTCGCAGAATCGCTTTTGTGCAGAAAACAGTAACACTTGTTCAGAACGAAGGAAAGCACAGAGCCCCAGATTTGCTGTTGTCCTGGAGAGCTTGCAGAGCACTGGGGAAAGGCAGGCAGAGAATTCCCTGCTACCACCTTCTCTGTGCCTGGGAAGCAGAAGTCTTCACATTGCTTCGCAGAATCGCTTTTGTGCAGAAAACAATAACACTTGTTCAGAACGAAAGAAAGCACAGAGCCCCAGATTTTATGTTGTCCTGGAGAGCTTGCAGAGCACTGGGGAAAAGCAGGCAGAGAATTCCCTGCTAGCACCTTCTCTGTGCCTGGGAAGCAAAAGTGTTCAAATTGCTTCGCAGAATCGCTTTTGTGCAGAAAACAGTAACACTTGTTCAGAACGAAGGAAAGCACAGAGCCCCAGATTTTATGTTGTCCTGGAGAGCTTGCAGAGCACTGGGGAAAAGCAGGCAGAGAATTCCCTGCTAGCACCTTCTCTGTGCCTGGGAAGCAGAAGTGTTCCCATTGCTTCGCAGAATCGCTTTTGTGCAGAAAACAGTAACACTTGTTCAGAACGAAAGAAAGCACAGAGCCCCAGATTTTATGTTGTCCTGGAGAGCTTGCAGAGCACTGGGGAAAAGAAGGCAGAGAATTCCCTGCTACCACCTTCTCTGTGCCTGGGAAACAGAAGTCTTCACATTGCTTCGCAGAATCGCTTTTGTGCAGAAAACAGTAACTCTTGTTCAGAACGAAGGAAAGCACAGAGCCCCAGATTTTATGTTGTCCTGGAGAGCTAGCAGAGCACTGGGGAAAGGCAGGCAGAGAATTCCCTGCTACCACCTTCTCTGTGCCTGGGAAGCAGAAGTCTTCACATTGCTTCGCAGAATCGCTTTTGTGCAGAAAACAGTAACACTTGTTCAGAACGAAGGAAAGCACAGAGCCCCAGATTTGCTGTTGTCCTGGAGAGCTAGCAGAGCACTGGGGAAAGGCAGGCAGAGAATTCCCTGCTACCACCTTCTCTGTGCCTGGGAAGCAGAAGTCTTCACATTGCTTCGCAGAATCGCTTTTGTGCAGAAAACAATAACACTTGTTCAGAACGAAAGAAAGCACAGAGCCCCAGATTTTATGTTGTCCTGGAGAGCTTGCAGAGCACTGGGGAAAGGCAGGCAGAGAATTCCCTGCTACCACCTTCTCTGTGCCTGGGAAGCAGAAGTCTTCACATTGCTTCGCAGAATCGCTTTTGTGCAGAAAACAATAACACTTGTTCAGAACGAAAGAAAGCACAGAGCCCCAGATTTTATGTTGTCCTGGAGAGCTTGCAGAGCACTGGGGAAAAGCAGGCAGAGAATTCCCTGCTAGCACCTTCTCTGTGCCTGGGAAGCAAAAGTGTTCAAATTGCTTCGCAGAATCGCTTTTGTGCAGAAAACAGTAACACTTGTTCAGAACGAAGGAAAGCACAGAGCCCCAGATTTTATGTTGTCCTGGAGAGCTTGCAGAGCACTGGGGAAAAGCAGGCAGAGAATTCCCTGCTAGCACCTTCTCTGTGCCTGGGAAACAGAAGTGTTCCCATTGCTTCGCAGAATCGCTTTTGTGCAGAAAACAATAACACTTGTTCAGAACGAAAGAAAGCACAGAGCCCCAGATTTTATGTTGTCCTGGAGAGCTTGCAGAGCACTGGGGAAAAGAAGGCAGAGAATTCCCTGCTACCACCTTCTCTGTGCCTGGGAAACAGAAGTCTTCACATTGCTTCGCAGAATCGCTTTTGTGCAGAAAACAGTAACACTTGTTCAGAACGAAGGAAAGCACAGAGCCCCAGATTTGCTGTTGTCCTGGAGAGCTAGCAGAGCACTGGGGAAAGGCAGGCAGAGAATTCCCTGCTAGCACCTTCTCTGTGCCTGGGAAGCAGAAGTCTTCACATTGCTTCGCAGAATCGCTTTTGTGCAGAAAACAATAACACTTGTTCAGAACGAAAGAAAGCACAGAGCCCCAGATTTTATGTTGTCCTGGAGAGCTTGCAGAGCACTGGGGAAAGGCAGGCAGAGAATTCCCTGCTACCACCTTCTCTGTGCCTGGGAAGCAGAAGTCTTCACATTGCTTCGCAGAATCGCTTTTGTGCAGAAAACAATAACACTTGTTCAGAACGAAAGAAAGCACAGAGCCCCAGATTTTATGTTGTCCTGGAGAGCTTGCAGAGCACTGGGGAAAAGCAGGCAGAGAATTCCCTGCTAGCACCTTCTCTGTGCCTGGGAAGCAAAAGTGTTCAAATTGCTTCGCAGAATCGCTTTTGTGCAGAAAACAGTAACACTTGTTCAGAACGAAGGAAAGCACAGAGCCCCAGATTTTATGTTGTCCTGGAGAGCTTGCAGAGCACTGGGGAAAAGCAGGCAGAGAATTCCCTGCTAGCACCTTCTCTGTGCCTGGGAAACAGAAGTGTTCCCATTGCTTCGCAGAATCGCTTTTGTGCAGAAAACAGTAACACTTGTTCAGAACGAAAGAAAGCACAGAGCCCCAGATTTTATGTTGTCCTGGAGAGCTTGCAGAGCACTGGGGAAAAGCAGGCAGAGAATTCCCTGCTACCACCTTCTCTGTGCCTGGGAAACAGAAGTGTTCCCATTGCTTCGCAGAATCGCTTTTGTGCAGAAAACAGTAACACTTGTTCAGAACGAAGGAAAGCACAGAGCCCCAGATTTTATGTTGTCCTGGAGAGCTAGCAGAGCAGTGGGTAAAGGCAGGCAGAGAATTCCCTGCTAGCACCTTCTCTGTGCCTGGGAAGCAGAAGTCTTCACATTGCTTCGCAGAATCGCTTTTGTGCAGAAACCAGTAACACTTGTTCAGAACGAAAGAAAGCACAGAGCCCCAGATTTTATGTTGTCCTGGAGAGCTTGCAGAGCACTGGGGAAAAGCAGGCAGAGAATTCCCTGCTACCACCTTCTCTGTGCCTGGGAAACAGAAGTCTTCACATTGCTTCGCAGAATCGCTTTTGTGCAGAAAACAATAACACTTGTTCAGAACGAAAGAAAGCACAGAGCCCCAGATTTTATGTTGTCCTGGAGAGCTTGCAGAGCACTGGGGAAAAGCAGGCAGAGAATTCCCTGCTAGCACCTTCTCTGTGCCTGGGAAGCAAAAGTGTTCAAATTGCTTCGCAGAATCGCTTTTGTGCAGAAAACAGTAACACTTGTTCAGAACGAAGGAAAGCACAGAGCCCCAGATTTTATGTTGTCCTGGAGAGCTTGCAGAGCACTGGGGAAAAGCAGGCAGAGAATTCCCTGCTAGCACCTTCTCTGTGCCTGGGAAACAGAAGTGTTCCCATTGCTTCGCAGAATCGCTTTTGTGCAGAAAACAATAACACTTGTTCAGAACGAAAGAAAGCACAGAGCCCCAGATTTTATGTTGTCCTGGAGAGCTTGCAGAGCACTGGGGAAAAGCAGGCAGAGAATTCCCTGCTAGCACCTTCTCTGTGCCTGGGAAACAGAAGTGTTCCCATTGCTTCGCAGAATCGCTTTTGTGCAGAAAACAGTAACACTTGTTCAGAACGAAAGAAAGCACAGAGCCCCAGATTTTATGTTGTCCTGGAGAGCTTGCAGAGCACTGGGGAAAAGCAGGCAGAGAATTCCCTGCTAGCACCTTCTCTGTGCCTGGGAAGCAAAAGTGTTCAAATTGCTTCGCAGAATCGCTTTTGTGCAGAAAACAGTAACACTTGTTCAGAACGAAGGAAAGCACAGAGCCCCAGATTTTATGTTGTCCTGGAGAGCTTGCAGAGCACTGGGGAAAGGCAGGCAGAGAATTCCCTGCTAGCACCTTCTCTGTGCCTGGGAAGCAGAAGTCTTCACATTGCTTCGCAGAATCGCTTTTGTGCAGAAAACAGTAACACTTGTTCAGAATGAAAGAAAGCACAGAGCCCCAGATTTTATGTTGTCCTGGAGAGCTTGCAGAGCACTGGGGAAAAGCAGGCAGAGAATTCCCTGCTAGCACCTTCTCTGTGCCTGGGAAACAGAAGTGTTCCCATTGCTTCGCAGAATCGCTTTTGTGCAGAAAACAGTAACACTTGTTCAGAACGAAAGAAAGCACAGAGCCCCAGATTTTATGTTGTCCTGGAGAGCTTGCAGAGCACTGGGGAAAGGCAGGCAGAGAATTCCCTGCTAGCACCTTCTCTGTGCCTGGGAAGCAGAAGTGTTCACATTGCTTCGCAGAATCGCTTTTGTGCAGAAAACAGTAACACTTGTTCAGAACGAAAGAAAGCACAGAGCCCCAGATTTTATGTTGTCCTGGAGAGCTTGCAGAGCACTGGGGAAAAGCAGGCGGAGAATTCCCTGCTAGCACCTTCTCTGTGCCTGGGAAACAGAAGTGTTCCCATTGCTTCGCAGAATCGCTTTTGTGCAGAAAACAGTAACACTTGTTCAGAACGAAAGAAAGCACAGACCCCCAGATTTTATGTTGTCCTGGAGAGCTTGCAGAGCACTGGGGAAAGGCAGGCAGAGAATTCCCTGCTAGCACCTTCTCTGTGCCTGGGAAGCAGAAGTGTTCACATTGCTTCGCAGAATCGCTTTTGTGCAGAAAACAGTAACACTTGTTCAGAACGAAAGAAAGCACAGAGCCCCAGATTTTATGTTGTCCTGGAGAGCTTGCAGAGCACTGGGGAAAAGCAGGCAGAGAATTCCCTGCTAGCACCTTCTCTGTGCCTGGGAAGCAGAAGTGTTCCCATTGCTTCGCAGAATCGCTTTTGTGCAGAAAACAGTAACACTTGTTCAGAACGAAAGAAAGCACAGAGCCCCAGATTTTATGTTGTCCTGGAGAGCTTGCAGAGCACTGGGGAAAAGAAGGCAGAGAATTCCCTGCTACCACCTTCTCTGTGCCTGGGAAACAGAAGTCTTCACATTGCTTCGCAGAATCGCTTTTGTGCAGAAAACAGTAACTCTTGTTCAGAACGAAGGAAAGCACAGAGCCCCAGATTTTATGTTGTCCTGGAGAGCTAGCAGAGCACTGGGGAAAGGCAGGCAGAGAATTCCCTGCTAGCACCTTCTCTGTGCCTGGGAAGCAGAAGTCTTCACATTGCTTCGCAGAATCGCTTTTGTGCAGAAAACAATAACACTTGTTCAGAACGAAAGAAAGCACAGAGCCCCAGATTTTATGTTGTCCTGGAGAGCTTGCAGAGCACTGGGGAAAAGCAGGCAGAGAATTCCCTGCTAGCACCTTCTCTGTTCCTGGGAAGCAGAAGTGTTCCCATTGCTTCGCAGAATCGCTTTTGTGCAGAAAACAATAACACTTGTTCAGAACGAAAGAAAGCACAGAGCCCCAGATTTTATGTTGTCCTGGAGAGCTTGCAGAGCACTGGGGAAAGGCAGGCAGAGAATTCCCTGCTACCACCTTCTCTGTGCCTGGGAAGCAGAAGTGTTCACATTGCTTCGCAGAATCGCTTTTGTGCAGAAAACAGTAACACTTGTTCAGAACGAAGGAAAGCACAGAGCCCCAGATTTTATGTTGTCCTGGAGAGCTTGCAGAGCACTGGGGAAAGGCAGGCAGAGAATTCCCTGCTAGCACCTTCTCTGTGCCTGGGAAGCAGAAATGTTCACATTGCTTCGCAGAATCGCTTTTGTGCAGAAAACAATAACACTTGTTCAGAACGAAAGAAAGCACAGAGCCCCAGATTTTATGTTGTCCTGGAGAGCTTGCAGAGCACTGGGGAAAAGCAGGCAGAGAATTCCCTGCTAGCACCTTCTCTGTGCCTGGGAAGCAAAAGTGTTCAAATTGCTTCGCAGAATCGCTTTTGTGCAGAAAACAGTAACACTTGTTCAGAACGAAGGAAAGCACAGAGCCCCAGATTTTATGTTGTCCTGGAGAGCTTGCAGAGCACTGGGGAAAAGCAGGCAGAGAATTCCCTGCTAGCACCTTCTCTGTGCCTGGGAAACAGAAGTGTTCCCATTGCTTCGCAGAATCGCTTTTGTGCAGAAAACAGTAACACTTGTTCAGAACGAAAGAAAGCACAGAGCCCCAGATTTTATGTTGTCCTGGAGAGCTTGCAGAGCACTGGGGAAAAGCAGGCAGAGAATTCCCTGCTAGCACCTTCTCTGTGCCTGGGAAGCAGAAGTGTTCACATTGCTTCGCAGAATCGCTTTTGTGCAGAAAACAGTAACACTTGTTCAGAACGAAAGAAAGCACAGAGCCCCAGATTTTATGTTGTCCTGGAGAGCTTGCAGAGCACTGGGGAAAGGCAGGCAGAGAATTCCCTGCTAGCACCTTCTCTGTTCCTGGGAAACAGAAGTGTTCACGTTGCTTCGCAGAATCGCTTTTGTGCAGAAAACAGTAACACTTGTTCAGAACGAAAGAAAGCACAGAGCCCCAGATTTTATGTTGTCCTGGAGAGCTTGCAGAGCACTGGGGAAAGGCAGGCAGAGAATTCCCTGCTAGCACCTTCTCTGTTCCTGGGAAACAGAAGTGTTCACATTGCTTCGCAGAATCGCTTTTGTGCAGAAAACAGTAACACTTGTTCAGAACGAAAGAAAGCACAGAGCCCCAGATTTTATGTTGTCCTGGAGAGCTTGCAGAGCACTGGGGAAAGGCAGGCAGAGAATTCCCTGCTAGCACCTTCTCTGTGCCTGGGAAACAGAAGTCTTCACATTGCTTCGCAGAATCGCTTTTGTGCAGAAAACAGTAACACTTGTTCAGAACGAAAGAAAGCACAGAGCCCCAGATTCTATGTTGTCCTGGAGAGCTTGCAGAGCACTGGGGAAAAGCAGGCAGAGAATTCCCTGCTAGCACCTTCTCTGTGCCTGGGAAGCAGAAGTGTTCCCATTGCTTCGCAGAATCGCTTTTGTGCAGAAAACAGTAACACTTGTTCAGAACGAAAGAAAGCACAGAGCCCCAGATTCTATGTTGTCCTGGAGAGCTTGCAGAGCACTGGGGAAAAGCAGGCAGAGAATTCCCTGCTAGCACCTTCTCTGTGCCTGTTCACATTGCTTCGCAGAATCGCTTTTGTGCAGAAAACAGTAACACTTGTTCAGAACGAAAGAAAGCACAGAGCCCCAGATTTTATGTTGTCCTGGAGAGCTTGCAGAGCACTGGGGAAAGGCAGGCAGAGAATTCCCTGCTAGCACCTTCTCTGTGCCTCGGAAGCAGAAATGTTCACATTGCTTCGCAGAATCACTTTTGTGCAGAAAACAGTAACACTTGTTCACAACGAAAGAAAGCACAGAGCCCCAGATTCTATGTTGTCCTGGAGAGCTTGCAGAGCACTGGGGAAAAGCAGGCAGAGAATTCCCTGCTAGCACCTTCTCTGTGCCTGGGAAACAGAAGTGTTCACATTGCTTCGCAGAATCGCTTTTGTGCAGAAAACAGTAACACTTGTTCAGAATGAAAGAAAGCACAGAGCCCCAGATTTTATGTTGTCCTGGAGAGCTTGCAGAGCACTGGGGAAAGGCAGGCAGAGAATTCCCTGCTAGCACCTTCTCTGTTCCTGGGAAACAGAAGTGTTCACATTGCTTCGCAGAATCGCTTTTGTGCAGAAAACAGTAACACTTGTTCAGACGAAAGAAAGCACAGAGCCCCAGATTTTATGTTGTCCTGGAGAGCTTGCAGAGCACTGGGGAAAGGCAGGCAGAGAATTCCCTGCTAGCACCTTCTCTGTGCCTGGGAAACAGAAGTGTTCACATTGCTTCGCAGAATCGCTTTTGTGCAGAAAACAGTAACACTTGTTCAGACGAAAGAAAGCACAGAGCCCCAGATTTTATGTTGTCCTGGAGAGCTTGCAGAGCACTGGGGAAAAGCAGGCCGAGAATTCCCTGCTAGCACCTTCTCTGTTCCTGGGAAACAGAAGTGTTCACATTGCTTCGCAGAATCGCTTTTGTGCAGAAAACAGTAACACTTGTTCACAACGAAAGAAAGCACAGAGCCCCAGTTTCTATGTTGTCCTGGAGAGCTTGCAGAGCACTGGGGAAAAGCAGGCAGAGAATTCCCTGCTAGCACCTTCTCTGTGCCTGGGAAACAGAAGTGTTCACATTGCTTCGCAGAATCGCTTTTGTGCAGAAAACAGTAACACTTGTTCAGAACGAAAGAAAGCACAGAGCCCCAGATTTTATGTTGTCCTGGAGAGCTTGCAGAGCACTGGGGAAAGGCAGGCAGAGAATTCCCTGCTAGCACCTTCTCTGTGCCTGTTCACATTCCTTCGCAGAATCGCTTTTGTGCAGAAAACAGTAACACTTGTTCAGAACGAAAGAAAGCACAGAGCCCCAGATTTTATGTTGTCCTGGAGAGCTTGCAGAGCACTGGGGAAAAGCAGGCAGAGAATTCCCTGCTAGCACCTTCTCTGTGCCTGGGAAACAGAAGTGTTCACATTGCTTCGCAGAATCGCTTTTGTGCAGAAAACAGTAACACTTGTTCACAACGAAAGAAAGCACAGAGCCCCAGATTTTATGTTGTCCTGGAGAGCTTGCAGAGCACTGGGGAAAGGCAGGCAGAGAATTCCCTGCTAGCACCTTCTCTGTTCCTGGGAAACAGAAGTGTTCACATTGCTTCGCAGAATCGCTTTTGTGCAGAAAACAGTAACACTTGTTCAGACGAAAGAAAGCACAGAGCCCCAGATTTTATGTTGTCCTGGAGAGCTTGCAGAGCACTGGGGAAAGGCAGGCAGAGAATTCCCTGCTAGCACCTTCTCTGTGCCTGGGAAACAGAAGTGTTCACATTGCTTCGCAGAATCGCTTTTGTGCAGAAAACAGTAACACTTGTTCAGACGAAAGAAAGCACAGAGCCCCAGATTTTATGTTGTCCTGGAGAGCTTGCAGAGCACTGGGGAAAAGCAGGCCGAGAATTCCCTGCTAGCACCTTCTCTGTTCCTGGGAAACAGAAGTGTTCACATTGCTTCGCAGAATCGCTTTTGTGCAGAAAACAGTAACACTTGTTCACAACGAAAGAAAGCACAGAGCCCCAGTTTCTATGTTGTCCTGGAGAGCTTGCAGAGCACTGGGGAAAAGCAGGCAGAGAATTCCCTGCTAGCACCTTCTCTGTGCCTGGGAAACAGAAGTGTTCACATTGCTTCGCAGAATCGCTTTTGTGCAGAAAACAGTAACACTTGTTCAGAACGAAAGAAAGCACAGAGCCCCAGATTTTATGTTGTCCTGGAGAGCTTGCAGAGCACTGGGGAAAGGCAGGCAGAGAATTCCCTGCTAGCACCTTCTCTGTGCCTGTTCACATTGCTTCGCAGAATCGCTTTTGTGCAGAAAACAGTAACACTTGTTCAGAACGAAAGAAAGCACAGAGCCCCAGATTTTATGTTGTCCTGGAGAGATTGCAGAGCACTGGGGAAAAGCAGGCAGAGAATTCCCTGCTAGCACCTTCTCTGTGCCTGGGAAACAGAAGTGTTCACATTGCTTCGCAGAATCGCTTTTGTGCAGAAAACAGTAACACTTGTTCAGAACGAAAGAAAGCACAGAGCCCCAGATTTGCTGTTGTCCTGGAGAGCTTGCAGAGCACTGGGGAAAGGCAGGCAGAGAATTCCCTGCTAGCACCTTCTCTGTTCCTGGGAAACAGAAGTGTTCACATTGCTTCGCAGAATCGCTTTTGTGCAGAAAACAGTAACACTTGTTCAGACGAAAGAAAGCACAGAGCCCCAGATTTTATGTTGTCCTGGAGAGCTTGCAGAGCACTGGGGAAAGGCAGGCAGAGAATTCCCTGCTAGCACCTTCTCTGTGCCTGGGAAGCAGAAGTGTTCACATTGCTTCGCAGAATCACTTTTGTGCAGAAAACAGTAACACTTGTTCAGAACGAAAGAAAGCACAGAGCCCCAGATTCTATGTTGTCCTGGAGAGCTTGCAGAGCACTGGGGAAAAGCAGGCAGAGAATTCCCTGCTAGCACCTTCTCTGTGCCTGGGAAACAGAAGTGTTCCCATTGCTTCGCAGAATCGCTTTTGTGCAGAAAACAGTAACACTTGTTCAGAACGAAAGAAAGCACAGAGCCCCAGATTTTATGTTGTCCTGGAGAGCTTGCAGAGCACTGGGGAAAGGCAGGCAGAGAATTCCCTGCTAGCACCTTCTCTGTTCCTGGGAAACAGAAGTGTTCACATTGCTTCGCAGAATCGCTTTTGTGCAGAACACAGTAACACTTGTTCAGACGAAAGAAAGCACAGAGCCCCAGATTCTATGTTGTCCTGGAGAGCTTGCAGAGCACTGGGGAAAGGCAGGCAGAGAATTCCCTGCTAGCACCTTCTCTGTGCCTGGGAAACAGAAGTGTTCACATTGCTTCGCAGAATTGCTTTTGTGCAGAAAACAGTAACACTTGTTCAGAACGAAAGAAAGCACAGAGCCCCAGGTTTGCTGTTGTCCTGGAGAGCTTGCAGAGCACTGGGGAAAGGCAGGCAGAGAATTCCCTGCTAGCACCTTCTCTGTGCCTGGGAAACAGAAGTGTTCACATTTCTTCGCAGAATCGCTTTTGTGCAGAAAACAGTAACACTTGTTCACAACGAAAGAAAGCACAGAGCCCCAGATTTTATGTTGTCCTGGAGAGCTTGCAGAGCACTGGGGAAAAGCAGGCAGAGAATTCCCTGCTAGCACCTTCTCTGTTCCTGGGAAACAGAAGTGTTCACATTGCTTCGCAGAATCGCTTTTGTGAAGAAAACAGTAACACTTGTTCAGACGAAAGAAAGCACAGAGCCCCAGATTTTATGTTGTCCTGGAGAGCTTGCAGAGCACTGGGGAAAGGCAGGCAGACAATTCCCTGCTAGCACCTTCTCTGTGCCTGTTGACATTCCTTCGCAGAATCGCTTTTGTGCAGAAAACAGTAACACTTGTTCAGAACGAAAGAAAGCACAGAGCCCCAGATTTTATGTTGTCCTGGAGAGCTTGCAGAGCACTGGGGAAAGGCAGGCAGAGAATTCCCTGCTAGCACCTTCTCTGTGCCTGGGAAGCAGAAGTGTTCACATTGCTTCGCAGAATCACTTTTGTGCAGAAAACAGTAACACTTGTTCAGAACGAAAGAAAGCACAGAGCCCCAGATTCTATGTTGTCCTGGAGAGCTTGCAGAGCACTGGGGAAAAGCAGGCAGAGAATTCCCTGCTAGCACCTTCTCTGTGCCTGGGAAACAGAAGTGTTCACATTGCTTCGCAGAATCGCTTTTGTGCAGAAAACAGTAACACTTGTTCAGAACGAAAGAAAGCACAGAGCCCCAGATTTTATGTTGTCCTGGAGAGCTTGCAGAGCACTGGGGAAAGGCAGGCAGAGAATTCCCTGCTAGCACCTTCTCTGTGCCTGGGAAAGAGAAGTGTTCACATTGCTTCGCAGAATCGCTTTTGTGCAGAAAACAGTAACACTTGTTCACAACGAAAGAAAGCACAGAGCCCCAGATTTTATGTTGTCCTGGAGAGCTTGCAGAGCACTGGGGAAAAGCAGGCAGAGAATTCCCTGCTAGCACCTTCTCTGTGCCTGGGAAACAGAAGTGTTCATATTGCTTCGCAGAATCGCTTTTGTGCAGAAAACAGTAACACTTGTTCAGAACGAAAGAAAGCACAGAGCCCCAGATTCTATGTTGTCCTGGAGAGCTTGCAGAGCACTGGGGAAAAGCAGGCAGAGAATTCCCTGCTAGCACCTTCTCTGTGCCTGTTCACATTCCTTCGCAGAATCGCTTTTGTGCAGAAAACAGTAACACTTGTTCAGACGAAAGAAAGCACAGAGCCCCAGATTTTATGTTGTCCTGGAGAGCTTGCAGAGCACTGGGGAAAGGCAGGCAGAGAATTCCCTGCTAACACCTTCTCTGTGCCTGGGAAACAGAAGTGTTCACATTGCTTCGCAGAATCACTTTTGTGCAGAAAACAGTAACACTTGTTCAGAACGAAAGAAAGCACAGAGCCCCAGATTCTATGTTGTCCTGGAGAGCTTGCAGAGCACTGGGGAAAAGCAGGCAGAGAATTCCCTGCTAGCACCTTCTCTGTGCCTGGGAAACAGAAGTGTTCACATTGCTTCGCAGAATCGCTTTTGTGCAGAAAACAGTAACACTTGTTCAGAACGAAAGAAAGCACAGAGCCCCAGATTTTATGTTGTCCTGGAGAGCTTGCAGAGCACTGGGGAAAGGCAGGCAGAGAATTCCCTGCTAGCACCTTCTCTGTTCCTGGGAAACAGAAGTGTTCACATTGCTTCGCAGAATCGCTTTTGTGCAGAAAACAGTAACACTTGTTCAGACGAAAGAAAGCACAGAGCCCCAGATTTTATGTTGTCCTGGAGAGCTTGCAGAGCACTGGGGAAAGGCAGGCAGAGAATTCCCTGCTAGCACCTTCTCTGTGCCTGGGAAACAGAAGTGTTCACGTTGCTTCGCAGAATCGCTTTTGTGCAGAAAACAGTAACACTTGTTCAGACGAAAGAAAGCACAGAGCCCCAGATTTTATGTTGTCCTGGAGAGCTTGCAGAGCACTGGGGAAAGGCAGGCAGAGAATTCCCTGCTAGCACCTTCTCTGTGCCTGGGAAGCAGAAGTGTTCCCATTGCTTCGCAGAATCGCTTTTGTGCAGAAAACAGTAACACTTGTTCACAACGAAAGAAAGCACAGAGCCCCAGATTCTATGTTGTCCTGGAGAGCTTGCAGAGCACTGGGGAAAGGCAGGCAGAGAATTCCCTGCTAGCACCTTCTCTGTGCCTGGGAAACAGAAGTGTTCACATTGCTTCGCAGAATCGCTTTTGTGCAGAAAACAGTAACACTTGTTCAGAACGAAAGAAAGCACAGAGCCCCAGATTTTATGTTGTCCTGGAGAGCTTGCAGAGCACTGGGGAAAGGCAGGCAGAGAATTCCCTGCTAGCACCTTCTCTGTGCCTGTTCACATTGCTTCGCAGAATCGCTTTTGTGCAGAAAACAGTAACACTTGTTCAGAACGAAAGAAAGCACAGAGCCCCAGATTTTATGTTGTCCTGGAGAGATTGCAGAGCACTGGGGAAAAGCAGGCAGAGAATTCCCTGCTAGCACCTTCTCTGTGCCTGGGAAACAGAAGTGTTCACATTGCTTCGCAGAATCGCTTTTGTGCAGAAAACAGTAACACTTGTTCACAACGAAAGAAAGCACAGAGCCCCAGATTTGCTGTTGTCCTGGAGAGCTTGCAGAGCACTGGGGAAAGGCAGGCAGAGAATTCCCTGCTAGCACCTTCTCTGTGCCTGGGAAACAGAAGTGTTCACATTGCTTCGCAGAATCACTTTTGTGCAGAAAACAGTAACACTTGTTCAGAACGAAAGAAAGCACAGAGCCCCAGATTCTATGTTGTCCTGGAGAGCTTGCAGAGCACTGGGGAAAAGCAGGCAGAGAATTCCCTGCTAGCACCTTCTCTGTGCCTGGGAAACAGAAGTGTTCACATTGCTTCGCAGAATCGCTTTTGTGCAGAAAACAGTAACACTTGTTCAGAACGAAAGAAAGCACAGAGCCCCAGATTTTATGTTGTCCTGGAGAGCTTGCAGAGCACTGGGGAAAGGCAGGCAGAGAATTCCCTGCTAGCACCTTCTCTGTTCCTGGGAAACAGAAGTGTTCACATTGCTTCGCAGAATCGCTTTTGTGCAGAAAACAGTAACACTTGTTCACAACGAAAGAAAGCACAGAGCCCCAGATTTTATGTTGTCCTGGAGAGCTTGCAGAGCACTGGGGAAAGGCAGGCAGAGAATTCCCTGCTAGCACCTTCTCTGTGCCTGGGAAACAGAAGTGTTCACATTGCTTCGCAGAATCGCTTTTGTGCAGAAAACAGTAACACTTGTTCAGACGAAAGAAAGCACAGAGCCCCAGATTTTATGTTGTCCTGGAGAGCTTGCAGAGCACTGGGGAAAAGCAGGCCGAGAATTCCCTGCTAGCACCTTCTCTGTTCCTGGGAAACAGAAGTGTTCACATTGCTTCGCAGAATCACTTTTGTGCAGAAAACAGTAACACTTGTTCACAACGAAAGAAAGCACAGAGCCCCAGTTTCTATGTTGTCCTGGAGAGCTTGCAGAGCACTGGGGAAAAGCAGGCAGAGAATTCCCTGCTAGCACCTTCTCTGTGCCTGGGAAACAGAAGTGTTCACATTGCTTCGCAGAATCGCTTTTGTGCAGAAAACAGTAACACTTGTTCAGAACGAAAGAAAGCACAGAGCCCCAGATTTTATGTTGTCCTGGAGAGCTTGCAGAGCACTGGGGAAAGGCAGGCAGAGAATTCCCTGCTAGCACCTTCTCTGTGCCTGTTCACATTGCTTCGCAGAATCGCTTTTGTGCAGAAAACAGTAACACTTGTTCAGAACGAAAGAAAGCACAGAGCCCCAGATTTTATGTTGTCCTGGAGAGATTGCAGAGCACTGGGGAAAAGCAGGCAGAGAATTCCCTGCTAGCACCTTCTCTGTGCCTGGGAAACAGAAGTGTTCACAATGCTTCGCAGAATCGCTTTTGTGCAGAAAACAGTAACACTTGTTCAGAACGAAAGAAAGCACAGAGCCCCAGATTTGCTGTTGTCCTGGAGAGCTTGCAGAGCACTGGGGAAAGGCAGGCAGAGAATTCCCTGCTAGCACCTTCTCTGTTCCTGGGAAACAGAAGTGTTCACATTGCTTCGCAGAATCGCTTTTGTGCAGAAAACAGTAACACTTGTTCAGACGAAAGAAAGCACAGAGCCCCAGATTTTATGTTGTCCTGGAGAGCTTGCAGAGCACTGGGGAAAGGCAGGCAGAGAATTCCCTGCTAGCACCTTCTCTGTGCCTGGGAAACAGAAGTGTTCACATTGCTTCGCAGAATCGCTTTTGTGCAGAAAACAGTAACACTTGTTCACAACGAAAGAAAGCACAGAGCCCCAGATTTGCTGTTGTCCTGGAGAGCTTGCAGAGCACTGGGGAAAGGCAGGCAGAAAATTCCCTGCTAGCACCTTCTCTGTTCCTGGGAAACAGAAGTGTTCACATTGCTTCGCAGAATCACTTTTGTGCAGAAAACAGTAACACTTGTTCAGAACGAAAGAAAGCACAGAGCCCCAGATTCTATGTTGTCCTGGAGAGCTTGCAGAGCACTGGGGAAAAGCAGGCAGAGAATTCCCTGCTAGCACCTTCTCTGTGCCTGGGAAACAGAAGTGTTCACATTGCTTCGCAGAATCGCTTTTGTGCAGAAAACAGTAACACTTGTTCAGAACGAAAGAAAGCACAGAGCCCCAGATTTTATGTTGTCCTGGAGAGATTGCAGAGCACTGGGGAAAAGCAGGCAGAGAATTCCCTGCTAGCACCTTCTCTGTGCCTGGGAAACAGAAGTGTTCACATTGCTTCGCAGAATCGCTTTTGTGCAGAAAACAGTAACACTTGTTCAGAACGAAAGAAAGCACAGAGCCCCAGATTTTATGTTGTCCTGGAGAGCTTGCAGAGCACTGGGGAAAGGCAGGCAGAGAATTCCCTGCTAGCACCTTCTCTGTTCCTGGGAAACAGAAGTGTTCACATTGCTTCGCAGAATCGCTTTTGTGCAGAACACAGTAACACTTGTTCAGACGAAAGAAAGCACAGAGCCCCAGATTCTATGTTGTCCTGGAGAGCTTGCAGAGCACTGGGGAAAGGCAGGCAGAGAATTCCCTGCTAGCACCTTCTCTGTGCCTGGGAAACAGAAGTGTTCACATTGCTTCGCAGAATCGCTTTTGTGCAGAAAACAGTAACACTTGTTCAGAACGAAAGAAAGCACAGAGCCCCAGGTTTGCTGTTGTCCTGGAGAGCTTGCAGAGCACTGGGGAAAGGCAGGCAGAGAATTCCCTGCTAGCACCTTCTCTGTGCCTGGGAAACAGAAGTGTTCACATTTCTTCGCAGAATCGCTTTTGTGCAGAAAACAGTAACACTTGTTCACAACGAAAGAAAGCACAGAGCCCCAGATTTTATGTTGTCCTGGAGAGCTTGCAGAGCACTGGGGAAAAGCAGGCAGAGAATTCCCTGCTAGCACCTTCTCTGTTCCTGGGAAACAGAAGTGTTCACATTGCTTCGCAGAATCGCTTTTGTGCAGAAAACAGTAACACTTGTTCAGACGAAAGAAAGCACAGAGCCCCAGATTTTATGTTGTCCTGGAGAGCTTGCAGAGCACTGGGGAAAGGCAGGCAGACAATTCCCTGCTAGCACCTTCTCTGTGCCTGTTGACATTCCTTCGCAGAATCGCTTTTGTGCAGAAAACAGTAACACTTGTTCAGAACGAAAGAAAGCACAGAGCCCCAGATTTTATGTTGTCCTGGAGAGCTTGCAGAGCACTGGGGAAAGGCAGGCAGAGAATTCCCTGCTAGCACCTTCTCTGTGCCTGGGAAGCACAAGTGTTCCCATTGCTTCGCAGAATCGCTTTTGTGCAGAAAACAGTAACACTTGTTCAGAACGAAAGAAAGCACAGAGCCCCAGATTCTATGTTGTCCTGGAGAGCTTGCAGAGCACTGGGGAAAAGCATCAGAGAATTCCCTGCTAGCACCTTCTCTGTGCCTGGGAAACAGAAGTGTTCACATTGCTTCGCAGAATCGCTTTTGTGCAGAAAACAGTAACACTTGTTCAGAACGAAAGAAAGCACAGAGCCCCAGATTTTATGTTGTCCTGGAGAGCTTGCAGAGCACTGGGGAAAGGCAGGCAGAGAATTCCCTGCTAGCACCTTCTCTGTGCCTGGGAAACAGAAGTGTTCACATTTCTTCGCAGAATCGCTTTTGTGCAGAAAACAGTAACACTTGTTCACAACGAAAGAAAGCACAGAGCCCCAGATTTTATGTTGTCCTGGAGAGCTTGCAGAGCACTGGGGAAAAGCAGGCAGAGAATTCCCTGCTAGCACCTTCTCTGTGCCTGGGAAACAGAAGTGTTCATATTGCTTCGCAGAATCGCTTTTGTGCAGAAAACAGTAACACTT
Source organism: Strix uralensis (assembly GCF_047716275.1). Classification (NCBI taxonomy): domain Eukaryota; kingdom Metazoa; phylum Chordata; class Aves; order Strigiformes; family Strigidae; genus Strix; species Strix uralensis. The sequence continues at coordinate 75,500 of NW_027436917.1, forward strand.
GTTCAGAACGAAAGAAAGCACAGAGCCCCAGATTCTATGTTGTCCTGGAGAGCTTGCAGAGCACTGGGGAAAAGCAGGCAGAGAATTCCCTGCTAGCACCTTCTCTGTGCCTGGGAAACAGAAGTGTTCACATTGCTTCGCAGAATCGCTTTTGTGCAGAAAACAGTAACACTTGTTCAGAACGAAAGAAAGCACAGAGCCCCAGATTTTATGTTGTCCTGGAGAGCTTGCAGAGCACTGGGGAAAGGCAGGCAGAGAATTCCCTGCTAGCACCTTCTCTGTTCCTGGGAAACAGAAGTGTTCACATTGCTTCGCAGAATCGCTTTTGTGCAGAAAACAGTAACACTTGTTCAGACGAAAGAAAGCACAGAGCCCCAGATTTTATGTTGTCCTGGAGAGCTTGCAGAGCACTGGGGAAAGGCAGGCAGAGAATTCCCTGCTAGCACCTTCTCTGTGCCTGTTCACATTCCTTCGCAGAATCGCTTTTGTGCAGAAAACAGTAACACTTGTTCAGAATGAAAGAAAGCACAGAGCCCCAGATTTGCTGTTGTCCTGGAGAGCTTGCAGAGCACTGGGGAAAGGCAGGCAGAGAATTCCCTGCTAGCACCTTCTCTGTGCCTGTTCACATTGCTTCGCAGAATCGCTTTTGTGCAGAAAACAGTAACACTTGTTCAGAACGAAAGAAAGCACAGAGCCCCAGATTTTATGTTGTCCTGGAGAGCTTGCAGAGCACTGGGGAAAGGCAGGCAGAGAATTCCCTGCTAGCACCTTCTCTGTGCCTTGGAAGCAGAAGTGTTCACATTGCTTCGCAGAATCACTTTTGTGCAGAAAACAGTAACACTTGTTCAGAACGAAAGAAAGCACAGAGCCCCAGATTCTATGTTGTCCTGGAGAGCTTGCAGAGCACTGGGGAAAAGCAGGCAGAGAATTCCCTGCTGGCACCTTCTCTGTGCCTGGGAAACAGAAGTGTTCACATTGCTTCGCAGAATCGCTTTTGTGCAGAAAACAGTAACACTTGTTCAGAACGAAAGAAAGCACAGAGCCCCAGATTTTATGTTGTCCTGGAGAGCTTGCAGAGCACTGGGGAAAGGCAGGCAGAGAATTCCCTGCTAGCACCTTCTCTGTGCCTGGGAAGCAGAAGTGTTCACATTGCTTCGCAGAATCACTTTTGTGCAGAAAACAGTAACACTTGTTCAGAACGAAAGAAAGCACAGAGCCCCAGATTCTATGTTGTCCTGGAGAGCTTGCAGAGCACTGGGGAAAAGCAGGCAGAGAATTCCCTGCTAGCACCTTCTCTGTGCCTGGGAAACAGAAGTGTTCACATTGCTTCGCAGAATCGCTTTTGTGCAGAAAACAGTAACACTTGTTCAGAACGAAAGAAAGCACAGAGCCCCAGATTTTATGTTGTCCTGGAGAGCTTGCAGAGCACTGGGGAAAGGCAGGCAGAGAATTCCCTGCTAGCACCTTCTCTGTGCCTGTTCACATTCCTTCGCAGAATCGCTTTTGTGCAGAAAACAGTAACACTTGTTCAGACGAAAGAAAGCACAGAGCCCCAGATTTTATGTTGTCCTGGAGAGCTTGCAGAGCACTGGGGAAAGGCAGGCAGAGAATTCCCTGCTAGCACCTTCTCTGTGCCTGGGAAGCAGAAGTGTTCACATTGCTTCGCAGAATCACGTTTGTGCAGAAAACAGTAACACTTGTTCAGAACGAAAGAAAGCACAGAGCCCCAGATTCTATGTTGTCCTGGAGAGCTTGCAGAGCACTGGGGAAAGGCAGGCAGAGAATTCCCTGCTAGCACCTTCTCTGTGCCTGGGAAACAGAAGTGTTCACATTGCTTCGCAGAATCGCTTTTGTGCAGAAAACAGTAACACTTGTTCAGAACGAAAGAAAGCACAGAGCCCCAGATTTTATGTTGTCCTGGAGAGCTTGCAGAGCACTGGGGAAAGGCAGGCAGAGAATTCCCTGCTAGCACCTTCTCTGTTCCTGGGAAACAGAAGTGTTCACATTGCTTCGCAGAATCGCTTTTGTGCAGAAAACAGTAACACTTGTTCAGACGAAAGAAAGCACAGAGCCCCAGATTTTATGTTGTCCTGGAGAGCTTGCAGAGCACTGGGGAAAGGCAGGCAGAGAATTCCCTGCTAGCACCTTCTCTGTGCCTGGGAAACAGAAGTGTTCACATTGCTTCGCAGAATCGCTTTTGTGCAGAAAACAGTAACACTTGTTCAGAACGAAAGAAAGCACAGAGCCCCAGATTTGCTGTTGTCCTGGAGAGCTTGCAGAGCACTGGGGAAAGGCAGGCAGAGAATTCCCTGCTAGCACCTTCTCTGTGCCTGGGAAACAGAAGTGTTCACATTTCTTCGCAGAATCGCTTTTGTGCAGAAAACAGTAACACTTGTTCACAACGAAAGAAAGCACAGAGCCCCAGATTTTATGTTGTCCTGGAGAGCTTGCAGAGCACTGGGGAAAAGCAGGCAGAGAATTCCCTGCTAGCACCTTCTCTGTTCCTGGGAAACAGAAGTGTTCACATTGCTTCGCAGAATCGCTTTTGTGCAGAAAACAGTAACACTTGTTCAGAACGAAAGAAAGCACAGAGCCCCAGATTTTATGTTGTCCTGGAGAGCTTGCAGAGCACTGGGGAAAAGCAGGCAGAGAATTCCCTGCTAGCACCTTCTCTGTGCCTGGGAAACAGAAGTGTTCACATTGCTTGTCAGAATCGCTTTTGTGCAGAAAACAGTAACACTTGTTCAGAACGAAAGAAAGCACAGAGCCCCAGATTTTATGTTGTCCTGGAGAGCTTGCAGAGCACTGGGGAAAGGCAGGCAGAGAATTCCCTGCTAGCACCTTCTCTGTGCCTGGGAAGCAGAAGTGTTCACATTGCTTGGCAGAATCACTTTTGTGCAGAAAACAGTAACACTTGTTCAGAACGAAAGAAAGCACAGAGCCCCAGATTCTATGTTGTCCTGGAGAGCTTGCAGAGCACTGGGGAAAAGCAGGCAGAGAATTCCCTGCTAGCACCTTCTCTGTGCCTGGGAAACAGAAGTGTTCACATTGCTTCGCAGAATCGCTTTTGTGCAGAAAACAGTAACACTTGTTCAGAACGAAAGAAAGCACAGAGCCCCAGATTTTATGTTGTCCTGGAGAGCTTGCAGAGCACTGGGGAAAGGCAGGCAGAGAATTCCCTGCTAGCACCTTCTCTGTGCCTGTTCACATTCCTTCGCAGAATCGCTTTTGTGCAGAAAACAGTAACACTTGTTCAGACGAAAGAAAGCACAGAGCCCCAGATTTTATGTTGTCCTGGAGAGCTTGCAGAGCACTGGGGAAAGGCAGGCAGAGAATTCCCTGCTAGCACCTTCTCTGTTCCTGGGAAACAGAAGTGTTCACATTGCTTCGCAGAATCACTTTTGTGCAGAAAACAGTAACACTTGTTCAGAACGAAAGAAAGCACAGAGCCCCAGATTCTATGTTGTCCTGGAGAGCTTGCAGAGCACTGGGGAAAAGCAGGCAGAGAATTCCCTGCTAGCACCTTCTCTGTGCCTGGGAAACAGAAGTGTTCACATTGATTCGCAGAATCGCTTTTGTGCAGAAAACAGTAACACTTGTTCAGAACGAAAGAAAGCACAGAGCCCCAGATTTGCTGTTGTCCTGGAGAGCTTGCAGAGCACTGGGGAAAGGCAGGCAGAGAATTCCCTGCTAGCACCTTCTCTGTTCCTGGGAAACAGAAGTGTTCACATTGCTTCGCAGAATCGCTTTTGTGCAGAAAACAGTAACACTTGTTCAGACGAAAGAAAGCACAGAGCCCCAGATTTTATGTTGTCCTGGAGAGCTTGCAGAGCACTGGGGAAAGGCAGGCAGAGAATTCCCTGCTAGCACCTTCTCTGTGCCTGGGAAGCAGAAGTGTTCACGTTGCTTCGCAGAATCGCTTTTGTGCAGAAAACAGTAACACTTGTTCAGAACGAAAGAAAGCACAGAGCCCCAGATTTTATGTTGTCCTGGAGAGCTTGCAGAGCACTGGGGAAAGGCAGGCAGAGAATTCCCTGCTAGCACCTTCTCTGTGCCTGGGAAACAGAAGTGTTCACATTGCTTCGCAGAATCTCTTTTGTGCAGAAAACAGTAACACTTGTTCACAACGAAAGAAAGCACAGAACCCCAGATTTTATGTTGTCCTGGAGAGCTTGCAGAGCACTGGGGAAAGGCAGGCAGAGAATTCCCTGCTAGCACCTTCTCTGTTCCTGGGAAACAGAAGTGTTCACATTGCTTCGCAGAATCGCTTTTGTGCAGAAAACAGTAACACTTGTTCAGAACGAAAGAAAGCACAGAGCCCCAGATTTTATGTTGTACTGGAGAGCTTGCAGAGCACTGGGGAAAGGCAGGCAGAGAATTCCCTGCTAGCACCTTCTCTGTGCCTGTTCACATTCCTTCGCAGAATCGCTTTTGTGCAGAAAACAGTAACACTTGTTCAGAATGAAAGAAAGCACAGAGCCCCAGATTTGCTGTTGTCCTGGAGAGCTTGCAGAGCACTGGGGAAAGGCAGGCAGAGAATTCCCTGCTAGCACCTTCTCTGTGCCTGTTCACATTGCTTCGCAGAATCGCTTTTGTGCAGAAAACAGTAACACTTGTTCAGAACGAAAGAAAGCACAGAGCCCCAGATTCTATGTTGTCCTGGAGAGCTTGCAGAGCACTGGGGAAAAGCAGGCAGAGAATTCCCTGCTAGCACCTTCTCTGTGCCTGGGAAACAGAAGTGTTCACATTGCTTCGCAGAATCGCTTTTGTGCAGAAAACAGTAACACTTGTTCAGAACGAAAGAAAGCACAGAGCCCCAGATTTTATGTTGTCCTGGAGAGCTTGCAGAGCACTGGGGAAAGGCAGGCAGAGAATTCCCTGCTAGCACCTTCTCTGTGCCTGTTCACATTCCTTCGCAGAATCGCTTTTGTGCAGAAAACAGTAACACTTGTTCAGACGAAAGAAAGCACAGAGCCCCAGATTTTATGTTGTCCTGGAGAGCTTGCAGAGCACTGGGGAAAGGCAGGCAGAGAATTCCCTGCTAGCACCTTCTCTGTGCCTGGGAAGCAGAAGTGTTCACATTGCTTCGCAGAATCACTTTTGTGCAGAAAACAGTAACACTTGTTCAGAACGAAAGAAAGCACAGAGCCCCAGATTCTATGTTGTCCTGGAGAGCTTGCAGAGCACTGGGGAAAGGCAGGCAGAGAATTCCCTGCTAGCACCTTCTCTGTGCCTGGGAAACAGAATTGTTCACATTGCTTCGCAGAATCGCTTTTGTGCAGAAAACAGTAACACTTGTTCAGAACGAAAGAAAGCACAGAGCCCCAGATTTTATGTTGTCCTGGAGAGCTTGCAGAGCACTGGGGAAAGGCAGGCAGAGAATTCCCTGCTAGCACCTTCTCTGTGCCTGGGAAACAGAAGTGTTCACATTGCTTCGCAGAATCGCTTTTGTGCAGAAAACAGTAACACTTGTTCAGAACGAAAGAAAGCACAGAGCCCCAGATTTTATGTTGTCCTGGAGAGCTTGCAGAGCACTGGGGAAAGGCAGGCAGAGAATTCCCTGCTAGCACCTTCTCTGTGCCTGGGAAACAGAAGTGTTCACATTGCTTCGCAGAATCGCTTTTGTGCAGAAAACAGTAACACTTGTTCAGAACGAAAGAAAGCACAGAGCCCCAGATTTGCTGTTGTCCTGGAGAGCTTGCAGAGCACTGGGGAAAGGCAGGCAGAGAATTCCCTGCTAGCACCTTCTCTGTGCCTGGGAAGCAGAAGTGTTCACATTGCTTCGCAGAATCACTTTTGTGCAGAAAACAGTAACACTTGTTCAGACGAAAGAAAGCACAGAGCCCCAGATTTTATGTTGTCCTGGAGAGCTTGCAGAGCACTGGGGAAAGGCAGGCAGAGAATTCCCTGCTAGCACCTTCTCTGTGCCTGGGAAGCAGAAGTGTTCACATTGCTTCGCAGAATCTCTTTTGTGCAGAAAACAGTAACACTTGTTCACAACGAAAGAAAGCACAGAGCCCCAGATTTTATGTTGACCTGGAGAGCTTGCAGAGCACTGGGGAAAGGCAGGCAGAGAATTCCCTGCTAGCACCTTCTCTGTGCCTGTTCACATTCCTTCGCAGAATCGCTTTTGTGCAGAAAACAGTAACACTTGTTCAGAATGAAAGAAAGCACAGAGCCCCAGATTTGCTGTTGTCCTGGAGAGCTTGCAGAGCACTGGGGAAAGGAAGGCAGAGAATTCCCTGCTAGCACCTTCTCTGTGCCTGTTCACATTGCTTCGCAGAATCGCTTTTGTGCAGAAAACAGCAACACTTGTTCAGAACGAAAGAAAGCACAGAGCCCCAGATTTTATGTTGTCCTGGAGAGATTGCAGAGCACTGGGGAAAAGCAGGCAGAGAATTCCCTGCTAGCACGTTCTCTGTTCCTGGGAAACAGAAGTGTTCACATTGCTTCGCAGAATCGCTTTTGTGTAGAAAACAGTAACACTTGTTCAGAACGAAAGAAAGCACAGAGCCCCAGATTTTATGTTGTCCTGGAGAGCTTGCAGAGCACTGGGGAAAGGCAGCAGAGAATTCCCTGCTAGCACCTTCTCTGTGCCTGTTCCCATTGCTTGGCAGAATCGGTTTTATGCAGAAAACAGTAACACTTGTTCAGACGAAAGAAAGCACAGAGCCCCAGATTTTATGTTGTCCTGGAGAGCTTGCAGAGCACTGGGGAAAGGCAGGCAGAGAATTCCCTGCTAGCACCTTCTCTGTGCCTGGGAAAGAGAAGTGTTCACATTGCTTGTCAGAATCGCTTTTGTGCAGAAAACAGTAACACTTGTTCAGAACGAAAGAAAGCACAGAGCCCCAGATTCTATGTTGTCCTGGAGAGCTTGCAGAGCACTGGGGAAAAGCAGGCAGAGAATTCCCTGCTAGCACCTTCTCTGTGCCTGGGAAACAGAAGTGTTCACATTGCTTCGCAGAATCGCTTTTGTGCAGAAAACAGTAACACTTGTTCAGAACGAAAGAAAGCACAGAGCCCCAGATTTGCTGTTGTCCTGGAGAGCTTGCAGAGCACTGGGGAAAGGCAGGCAGAGAATTCCCTGCTATCACCTTCTCTGTGCCTGGGAAACAGAAGTGTTCACATTTCTTCGCAGAATCGCTTTTGTGCAGAAAACAGTAACACTTGTTCACAACGAAAGAAAGCACAGAGCCCCAGATTTTATGTTGTCCTGGAGAGCTTGCAGAGCACTGGGGAAAAGCAGGCAGAGAATTCCCTGCTAGCACCTTCTCTGTTCCTGGGAAACAGAAGTGTTCACATTGCTTCGCAGAATCGCTTTTGTGCAGAAAACAGTAACACTTGTTCAGAACGAAAGAAAGCACAGAGCCCCAGATTCTATGTTGTCCTGGAGAGCTTGCAGAGCACTGGGGAAAGGCAGGCAGAGAATTCCCTGCTAGCACCTTCTCTGTGCCTGGGAAACAGAAGTGTTCACACTTCTTCGCAGAATCGCTTTTGTGCAGAAAACAGTAACACTTGTTCACAACGAAAGAAAGCACAGAGCCCCAGATTTTATGTTGTCCTGGAGAGCTTGCAGAGCACTGGGGAAAAGCAGGCAGAGAATTCCCTGCTAGCACCTTCTCTGTTCCTGGGAAACAGAAGTGTTCACATTGCTTCGCAGAATCGCTTTTGTGCAGAAAACAGTAACACTTGTTCAGAACGAAAGAAAGCACAGAGCCCCAGATTTTATGTTGTCCTGGAGAGCTTGCAGAGCACTGGGGAAAAGCAGGCAGAGAATTCCCTGCTAGCACCTTCTCTGTGCCTGGGAAACAGAAGTGTTCACATTGCTTGTCAGAATCGCTTTTGTGCAGAA